>NC_053439.1:24442217-24742217 GCF_007990345.1 Gossypium hirsutum
AAGAGAAATGGCTATGGTTTAGATAGTATTTGTTGTTCTTGAGATGCATGCATGTTTTAGTAGTTGACTTGAGTTCTAAAACCCATGTTCAATTTGTGGATTGATGATGATTTTGTGTTTTGCCATTGATGAGTGCTTGAGCTTTTTGATAGTTGTTGATGAAAGTGAAAGATATGTTAAAGATTAATATGTTAAATTAAGGCTTGGTAAGCTAGCTATTAAGGTGAAATGCTAATGTTAGTATTGATTTGGTAATAATCTGTTTGGGGACAGCAGCAGTAAGGTGATTTTGGAAAATCGCCATAATTTGTAGGAGTTGAATTAGAAGCTGAGTGAATTATGCCATTAAAGCTTGAAGAGTCTATTTTCTTACAAAAGAAACTATAAAAACAAAAGAGTTACCGATCTTGAGATATTTGAAGTATTGTGGGGCTGAGTCAAAATGACTACTAGATTCCCTGTTCTGTTTTTAGGAAATCATTATAAATTGTACAAAATGATTATAAGATAAAATTTATATGCTTAGACTCCTTAATGAGTCTAGTTTCAAATGAGATCAAATACAACACATTTTGAATTCTGTAAAATGAGAAATTTGATTCGTAGTGAAGAGTGGTCAGAATAGTCAAACAGTGAAACAGGGGAAACTTTAAGAAAAATCTGGTATTGATTGGCCAAGCCAAAAATTCTGAAAATTTTATGGATGGAAGATATACGAGTCTATATTCAGGGAAAATTAACGGCTAGTGATTTGGAGTTTTGTAGCTCCAGTTATAAACAATTTAGCGACTACTGCTCAGGAAAACAGCTCGTAGTGAATATGTGATTTTGTTGTAAACATTAATGAAAATTTGCCAATGAGTTATTTATTGACTATTATAAAGCTTACTATAATCTATGTGTGTGAAGGTCAAATCAATATATATATTATTCTGAAAGTAATACTTGAATAGTCGATTAATGACTATTTTAAATTTTGTTGAACTTAAGCTCAAGAGCAAAAGGGAACTAGATCCGATAAAGGCAAAGAAAAGATCACTGAGTAGTCGAGTTGGAACCGTCTTACCCAACACAAGGTAAGTCATTAAGCATGTAGTTGGTATTATTTCAAATGGTCATAATGTTTATGTATTGATGCTGAATGGAATGAATAAATATACATATATATATATGCATGTACGTATGTGATGATGAAATTGTTGAATGAAAGAAAAGAGGTAAGATGTACTGAGTTGTTGATCTCGGCACTAAACGTGCAGGTATAACCATTTATGACCATGAGATTGGCGCTAAGTGCGCGGGATTAAATTGTACAGCACTAAGTGTGCGATTTGACTATGTTGCACTAAGTGTGTGAAATGAATATGATGCACTAAGTGTGCGAATTGACCATGCGGCACTAAGTGTGCGAGTTTGACTATGTAGCACTAAGTGTGCGATTTGATTACGTAGCACTAAGTGTGCGAGTTGATTATATAGCACTGAGTGTGCGGACTCAATATGCATTCGTGAATCATTATGGACACTATGTGTGCGACACTATTGAGTCGATCGCGGACAGCGGATCGGGTAAGTGTCTTGAGTACATGGCTAATAGGTGCTATGCTTATACTTGGTGTTGAGCTCGGTAAGTTTGAACCTATGTGACAACTATACTTGAAGTCACGTACATAAAATTTATCGTAGGATGGGTGAAAGGCCGTTTAGTCGTTTGATTGTAACGAAAATAAATTGATTTATGAAAATGCTTCAATGTCCTATTGATGAGTATATGGAATGTGAATGCATGAATTGATATGAAATTGAATCGATAGGTTGGAGGAACTATGGTATGGTTCGGAATGGATGGAGTAATTAGCCTCATTCCATTTTGTTTTCTCTTGTGATAATGTTATTGATGGATGGTAGTGCATAGCTTATGACTTACTGAGTTATAAACTCACTCGGTGTTTCCTTGTCACCTATTCTAGGTTTCTTGGACACATCTCTTTTTGCGTGATCGGGCCGTCATCGAAGTCATCACACCGGATAGCAAGTTTTGGTACTTTCTTCTTAGTTGGCTTAGAAGAACATTTTGGCATGTATAAGCTATTACGTTGTGTTTGAACTTTGGCATGTAAACTTTAAGCCATGCGAAAATGGCACGAATGTTCGATTGAGTTGGATCAAGGGTAGGCATGAAATGGACCTAGTTACTTTCGTAACAGATGCTGGCAGCAGCAGTGTCATGAGATTGAAAAATCACTAAAAATAGTAGGAGTGGAATTAATTGATGAATAAATTATGTAATCGAAGCTCGATGAGTCTGTTTTCATGAGGAAGTAACGAAAAGATCATATGGGCAGTATATTAAGAGATAATCAGATTTTTGTTGGACAGGGCCAGAACGGTTTCTGGATTCCCTGCTCCGACTTTGGAAATCCATTATAAATTAACCAGAGATAATTAGGGGTCGTACCATATATGTATAGATTCCTCTCTGAGTCTAGTTTTCATAGAAACAAACGACATCAGTATTGAAGCCCCGTGCAGGGAGATATCCAAGTCGTAATGGGAAAAGGTCAGTGTAGTCGACCCCTGCAACATGGGAGACTTTGACTAATAAACTGTACTAATTGGCCCGAGCAAAAATTCTAGAAAAAAATACATAGATGGGCACATGAGTCTAGTTTCTGGGAAAAATTATGAAACTGATTTTCAAGTTACAAAACTCAAGATATGATTTTTAAAACGACTAGTACACAGATTGGGCAGTGTCTGGAAAATAAATTTTATAAGGGGTTAAAGTCAGTTAACACCTCGTGTTCGACTCCGGTGTCGGTTTCGGGTTCGGGGTGTTACACTCTTGATGATAGAAGCTTGTTTAGTGGAAGACCTAGTAGACCACTAGGTCATTGATTCAAGAGCCAATTATAATGTTTTTATTTCTCTATAGGGGTTCGAGGAGACAAAAGATCATAGAGATAAGAGCTTATCATTGTGGATCGGGAATGAGACAAGTGTGGTACGTAATAGCTCATTTCCAGTCATGTCAGAAACAGTAGTTTCGGGACCACAATTTTAGCGAGTAAATTATTATTTTAATGTTTATTTAATTTTTACAAGGTTCTGTTAAGGTCAAATTAAATTTTTGTTAAGAAATTTTGATGTTTAATTGGTTAATTAGGTGAAAAGGACAAGGTCGTAAAAGGTGTAAATGCTAAGTTCTATTAATTAAAGGGGTCCAATGGTTACGAAATCTTAAACTAAAGGGCTTGAATGGTAATTATACCATTTAATTTGTTAGTGGATGTTTATGGAAAGGTTTTAATGAAATTTTAATAGACTTAAAAGATTAATTTGGTAATTAAGTTAAAAGGTTAAGTAATTAAAAGGTAAAAAGGATATCATCTTATTGTTCTTTTCATGCCCTAACCAAAAATCACCATTGAAGGAGAAAGCTAGGTTTGACCAAGCTTGATTCTTGCATGTAAATAACTCTACGTCTCGTTTTTAATGATTTTTATGTTTTTGAGTTCGTTTTAACTTAATGTAGCTAGCCCGGAGATTAATTTGCAAAACTGTTAAAGGTTGAGGGACTTACCATGAATGTTTTTGAATATGTTTTGATGTTAATTGATAGATTATTAATCTTTGTTGTGAAATAAACATGTTTTGTCAAGCGATTTTTTGATGAAATTTTGAATTAGGGATTAAATGGTTAAAAGTGAAAATCTATGGGTTTTGGTGTGAATTGTTGATAATGATGGGTTGTTCCAAGGTCCCTTGTAGCTTTGGTTGCTATGGCTATAGGTTAAAGTGGTTAGATTTCAAGTTATGAGCTTAGGAACTAAATTTTGAAAAGTTAAAAATGTTAGCGGCAAATTTTTAATTTTGCATAAATATGAATTATTGATTAAATTGAATTATATAAGTACTTAATTTGATCAGAATATTTATTTAGATCAAGATAAACCACATTCAGACTTAGATCGAGGAAAAGCTAAAGATTCAAACTAGTTCGACTATATTACTACAGCCTAACTATCGAGGTAAGTTCGTGTGAACTATAATTGTTTTAATGTTATCTAAATTGAATGTTTACTATGTTTTTTTAATGCAAATGAATCAATATATGAATGTATTCATGCTGTGATGAATTGACAGATATCGAGTCTCGGTTGAACCTTAAGAATTCTTATGATACAAAGGACATGTCATTAGGGATTTCATGTTTCGGGTGCTGGTCTTGAATGTCCTACCGATGATTGAGGTCCTGCATTTGTTGCAGATTCTCCATAGCTCATGTGAGTAGCATAGTGTAGCTTACATTCTGACCCACAGCTCGTGTGAGCAGACCCATTTCATAGCTTGTGTAAGTATTGATATAAAGGAAAGGTTACGGTTATATGTAAAGGCACACTATGTGTGAGCTTTCCCAAGTATCCAATGTAATTCTAGATGGTTCAATGGGTAGGAAAAGTTAATGAAATGGTAAGTATTCAAATGGAACGAATCATGATCATATGAAAATGATTTATGAGCTAAATAATGTGATTACATGTGTAAATCTACTTATTTTATGGTTGAATTCATTTGAATCCTGCACAAGTGTACTAACTTGTGAATTTGATGATGTTGTATAGGTTTATGCCAAGCTTATGGTTTTGGTTGATATCATACTTATGCTATATACATTATGCAAATGAAATGGTAAGTTGTGTTTAAGTTTATACGAGCTTACTAAGCACTCGTTGTTTTCGTAATTATTTTCCTTTGTTTTATAGATTATCAGAAACTGGACCGGTTGGAAGCTTGTTGGAAACCTATCACTATCTAGCAACTAATTTGATAGATTTTGTGTATTTTGGACAAGGTTAATAATGACATGTATAGGATGTTTTGTAATGGTGTTTCGATACGTTTATGCTTTGAAGTTTATGTTTGATTTGGTGATCTATAATGCCTTACCAAATTATGTCTTTTAGGTTTAAAGTGCTTGTAAATAAGGTTCTTTTGGTATGTTGATGATGGCTTGAAAATGGTCATTTGTGACATATTGTAGTACATATGTGAACTACGTTTTTATGCATGAAATGAGTTAATGTTATCTTGTTTGGTAAGTGATGCTTTGGATGCAATTAGGGTGTCTTTGAATGGCATATTAGTTAGGTGGATTAGGTTGCTTGAATGATGCTTAAGTTCCTTGAAAGTGTGTTCAAATGGATTGGTTTGTCATGCATGAATTGGTTATGAAACGGCTTGATTTTAGGTAAATTTTGGGTTTACACGGGCTGTCACACGACCTGGCAACAAGGCCATGTGTCATTTGAGATTTCTTAGTGTTTCAAGTCAGTGAGTTACACGGCATAGCACATGGCTTGACACACGAGCGTGTGGGGCATCTCAGTGAGTTACACAAGTGAGGACATGGGCTGGGACTCGGCCCTGTGTTCCTTGTTCGAAAGTTACACGGCCTGGGGTGATGTCACACAGACTGACCAAACGACCGTGTGACCCCTATTTTCTAAATTTTACAACTTTTTATTAAAACTTTTGTTTTGTTTCAAATTAGTCCCAAATTGCTTCAAAGCTATTTTTAGGGCCTCAAAGGCTCAATTTAAGGGCAAAATGTATATGAAAGAATGATTTATAATATGTTTAGTTTATTTAAATGTTATGATGTTGTATGAATTTCGGTTGATCGGTAATACTCCGTAACCCTAATCTAACGACGGATACAGGTTAGGGGTGTTACATGGTAGCTGAAGTAGTGGGAGATCTACATTATTTTGATAATTTTAGGAAGATTATTATAAGAGACATTTTTTATGTACCAAGTTTCAAAAGAAACTTAATTTTCATTGCATGTTTATATAAAGATGGCTTAACCGTGACTTTGAATAATGAATTGCAATATTTAGAAATCGTAACCTTATTTGTATTTGATGAATGTTAAATAATCTCTATTTTATCAAACCAAAGATGTACACACTACTTGAGATTGAAATATCGAATAAAAGACTTAAAAATTCTAACTCTAATGAGGCGTACCTTTGGAATTTGAGACTTGATCATATTAACCGAGAAAGAATCACTATACTTGTGAAAGATAGAATCTTAAGTTCGCTTAAAGAAGTTGATCTTCCACAATGTGAATCTTGATTGGAAGGTAAAATGACTAAGTAATCTTTCAATTCAAAAGGAACGAGGGCCAAAAATCCTCAAAAACTTGTGGACACAAATGTATGTGGCCCCATGAGTGTTAGTGCAAGAGATGTCTACGAGTATTATGTAACCTTTATTGAGAACTATTCCAGATATGTGTATGTATACTTGATGCACCATAAGAGTGAAACCTTTGATAAATTCAAAGACTTTTGTGCAAAAGTGGAAAGGCAACTAGTGTAACAAATCTAGTGATTTTGTAACACCCCAAACCCATCCTAGAAGTTATGGTTGAATCTCATATGTCACATTAAAATCGTTGAAAACATTTACTTGTTGAAAGTAACTAGGTTTCAATTGTTTTTGTAAAAACTCCAAATTTTAAATACCGAGTAATTTAGCATTTCAAAAGCACTTATTAAAACTCAAGTATTTGAAAAGTATCATTATTATATCGAAGTCTCGTCTTAAATCATAAAACTAAGAATTTGCAATACTTTTAATTTTTTGTTAAAAATGATTTTGGTAAAAATCTTTCACAACAGACTTTTGAAAATATGTAGAAAAATCACAAAGTTTTTTTAAAATCAAGTAAAAAAATCATAAATAATTTAAATAAACTTAATAATTCAAAATACTTGTAAATCCATCAATCATGCATGCATGGCAATTTAAAGTTATAAAGTAAAGGAACAACCCAATAAAAAGTCCAATGTCCAAATTTAAAAATAAAATCCCAAATAGTTTATAATCCATTTATTAAAGTTCCATATGAGAAGCTCCTCCAAATGTCGAATCCAAGACCAAAGTTCGTGAACCACCGAAAAGGTTATGAAACTAAATGAGTAAGCTTATAAAGTCCAATGTGAGTTTTATAACAAGTTAAATAACAATAAGCACATAATTATCATACAACATAATCAATTTTATTCACATGATATGGTAGTGCAATTTTTGTAAAACAATTATGCAAATTTTTATGAAACATCCTATCCATCACTGCTACACTCCAAAAAGAGTTCCCTATAACTCATCCATCCAATCACTCTAATATATGTGGCCGAAGCCACAAATATTTGCAGACAAGATGCCATGTAGGTTATGGATAAACCACCAAATTCGCAGACAAACAACCAATTTAGGTTGTGGATGATTCTAACAAATGTAAATTTGGTAATGTAGCATTATTATCTGTTTAGATCACACAACATATGACTTGATCTACATCGTTGAGAGCCAATGAGTAGTTTTGGTGTTAAGATATCCATAATTTAGGTGTGGGTTTTAACTTTTAAACAACGTGTATTATGAAAATTGTTTAATAAATTTAAGTATAAAAATTATATTCTGTTATTAAGACCATGATACATGGAAACATTTGAGTACACTAAGCATGATACATGGAAACATTTGAGTACACTAAGTATTTGAATAAGGGGTTATTAAATTCGTTAAAACGATTGAAATCCAACTGAATAATTCTACTCTATTTAAATCTGTTATAC
This sequence comes from Gossypium hirsutum, assembly GCF_007990345.1. Taxonomy (NCBI): domain Eukaryota; kingdom Viridiplantae; phylum Streptophyta; class Magnoliopsida; order Malvales; family Malvaceae; genus Gossypium; species Gossypium hirsutum. The sequence continues at coordinate 24,449,870 of NC_053439.1, forward strand.
TGTGATTTTGTTCTGTGATTCACTAATATATGATATACATTGCTTACTTTTATCCAACACTCATGATATGTGATGTAATGGCCATATTTTGTTTTGCATGAAAAATACTATATCATGCCAATGTTTCTGTTAATGAGATTTGACTCGCATGTAAAGCATGTTCATTATGTTAATACACAAAGAAATCAGATTCACATGTTAAGCATGCCTACTGAAAAATTTTGTTCTGAATGCCGAATCACATGCATGGCGTTGAGATGAGATTTTACGGAGGAAGATTCTAGCAGTTTAAAATCTGCAAATTTTGGTGGTTTCATCACATTATCTGGTAGTATATCTACAATTTTGGTGGCTTCTCCACAATTATCTGAACCTGGCAGATTGACTACAATACCTAGTGGCTTATCCACATTGTGGTGTGTTATTTGGATAGACGAGTTTTGTAGAACTCTTTTATAGTGTGTAGCAGAGTTGGGTAGGAACATTTTCCTAAAAATTCTATACTGATTTCTAAAAAACTTTGTATCGACATCATCATGCATATTGAAATCTGTTATTTTAGACATATATTTTCTAGTAAATTCAAAAAATATGAGATCTTGGACTACTTATATGTAATTTTACTATATCCAAAAATGTATGTTTTAAATTACAGTTTGTTATACATGTTAAGCCTCACACTGAACTTCATTGCTCACCTCCTTTAGTTTTTTGTCTTTCTAGATAAACCCAAGGTTAGGACTTGGATAAAGCTATCGGAGGAGTTTCTCGGAAGTTTTCATAATTAAGTATTTTAAATTAATTTTAATATTTATTTTGGGACTGTGGCATAGGACATTACTTTGGGGATTTTATTCTGATTTGCATGACTTGATTGCATGACATCAAGTTTTAAAAACTGCATCATTTTGTATTTGTTAAGATTTTGCATGAAACTCGGGTTTTTAAATAGAATTTGTCAATAACATATTTTTCCACAGCATTTTTGAAAAAATGAGTCTTTAATAAAATTAGACTTACTTTTCAAAATTATTAATGTTTACAAATTTGACTTCTAAAGACATTTGATCTCTCAAGCTAATATGTTTTTTCCGAAATAATAACGAACAACCAAGTTCCTTAGTTTTGAATAAAAAGACAAATGATTAGAAGTATGATTTAAAATTTGAATTAGTTTTGAATAAATGATTGAATTTTTGCAAATGAAATATTATTTATTTCGATTCCTTAAATTTACACGGTTTTTACAAAATTAAGAAAAACATTTGATTTCACTTGTTTTGAATTCAGAAGCCAATAATTTTTAAAATATGTTCAAAATTAAGGGAGTTTATTTAGGTCATTTTTGTGGACAAATAATTTTTAAAAAGCTAAATCAGAGAACCCCGATTCTATTTCTAAGTATTTTTACAGTTAAACTATAGATAAACATTAAGATTATACTATAAATTAGAACTGTAAACTTTATATTGTAAACAGTCAAGAAATAATTTGACGATTTTATTTCTGAACTATAGATTAACATAAAACTTTAGACTCAAGAAAGCGATATGAAAACCCAAGGTATGTGAACTCGTGGTATGTGAATTTAAAGAGCGCAACGTCGAGCAACTTAAGATCAGTCATTTGTTATTCAAAGACTTGTGACTAACTCTTAGTCAAATGTCATCGTGAATGCGTCTATCGCTAAAGGCGAAAACAAAAAGATTGCGGATGATGTAGTGTCCCAAGCGATGTTGGGGATTTTAGAAATATTTTTTGAAACCTTGGTTGAGAGTGCCAATATAATGGAATAGAATAAACACACAAAGGGCGAAAAGAAGAAAAAGACTAAGGTGCTTAATAAGAGAGGTTATAGTCCTACTAGCTCGAATTTACGACATTTAAAGTGGATTAGAGAGGACAAACCACAATGGAATATTGTAAAAGCTAATACTAGAGATTTTATTGGTTCAACAAGAATTTTGGTTTGTGAGTATTGTAGTAAGCATAATTCGGGCAAGTGTTAGAAAGAGTCAAGCGCATGTTTCAGATGTGTGTACGTCTAGCACCATGTTAAAGATTATTCACATCATTCTCTTTGTTAAAATGCAAGCTTCGACTCAGAAATGGAATCAGAGACTGGTTTATACTACTAGGCGTCAAGAGGATCAAGACGCATCTGGTGTCAATGAAGGTACTCTTACGATCCATCCTAATTGTAGCTTGCATTGATTAAGAATTGGTTCTACCTAAATGTTTGTTGTTAATAGTGTATTTATAAAACTAAGAATTTAGGGTTGAGGAAATCATTAATGATATTTCTATAGATAGTCCCTTGAGACAATCCGTGATAGTAAATAGGAAGTCCGTTGGAGATTTAAAGTGAAGAATTGGAACTGTATTGGAATCAGAGTTACGCAACAAAAGCATAGTGGTCGGTTTGGAAAAAAGAGTTATGAATTTTGTGGATAAGTGTATTGGCGTGACAACAGGAATTTTGAGGATGAAATTATTTTTTTAGGAGGGGAAAGTTATAACATCCTGAAAACTGGGTTAGTAGAATTTAGGTTAATGAACCGAGAGTGGTCACATACAAAATTTTTTTAAAAATGACCTTTACACTTGATAATAAATAAGTAACAAATCTAGTGATTTAGTAGTGGTAGAGTTGTCCTTGAACACATGAGTTCGAACCCCTTTCGTCATATTATTTTATATTTGGTACAACTTTGCTTCAAACGTTAGTAAGTGTCACACCAAGTTCCAAAATAAATGTTGTAGGAATTATAACAAGCAAGTGAGTTGGCCTGGTGGTCGATAACCTAATTAATTACCTTTAGGTCCTATGTTCAACTCCCCACTCTCTCAAAATATTTGGTCAACCCCCTTTGTCTCAAGACCTTTGGTCTCTACCGGACCAGTTGCTCTACCGGATAGGTTGCTCAAGACTTTTGGTCTCTACCTGGACCCGATGAAAAAATGGGATCACTTCTTATGAGATGGTTGAAAATGATTCTGATCTAGTCCATCACCTATTAGAAGTAGAAGGCACTCTGGTGGGATCCTTACGGACAGAGAAAGATTGCGGTCAATTTGATAATGATCGAGTGACATTGCTTCTTCAGTTCGAGTCGGGGAATCCCTTATATATTATGTAAAATGGATATTGTTCTATCATTGATAAGAGAAATCTCTATGAAAATTATGAATCAAAGTTTGAAGAAGAGGAAGCAGAAGGAGTAGTCGACCCACAATAGATAGAGGAGGATTTATTCAATCACCTAGTTTGGGTTCCTAGGATATGGTGCCCTTGGGGCTTTCTATTTGATTGTGTCGAAAGACCAAATGAATTGGGATTTCCCTATTGGGCCGGGTCATTTCGGGGCAAATGGATCATTTATGATGAAAAGGATGAGCTTCAAGAAAATGATTCGTCGTTCTTGCAGAGTGGAACCATACAGTACCAGGCACGAGATAGATCTTCCAAAGAACAAGGTTTTTTTCGAATAAGCCAATTCATTTGGGATCCTACGGATCCACTCTTTTTCCTATTCAAAGATTAGCCCTTTGTCTTTGTGTTTTCACACTGACAATTCTTTGCAGATGAATTGATGTCAAAAGGGCTTCTTACTTCCCAAACAGATCCTCCTACATCTATATATAAACGCTGGTTTATCAAGAATACGCAAGAAAAGCACTTCAAATTACTGATTCATCGCCAGAGATGGCATAGGACCAATAGTTCATTATCTAATGGATTTCTCTATTCTAATACTCCATCCAAGAGTTATCAGTACTTATCAAATCTGTTCCTATCCAACAGAAGGCTATTGGATCAAATGGCAAAGACATTGTTGAGAAAAAATATTTGGTCAACCCCCTTTTTTGTCCACTATTGTTGCCACATGGAAAATTGCATGGGACATTACTTTGGGGATTTTATTTTGATTTGCATGATTGCATGACATCAAGTTTTAAAAACTGCATGATTTTGTATTTGATAAGATTTCACATGAAACTCAATTTTTTAAATAGAATTTGTCAATAACATATGTTTCCAATGAATTTATGAAAAAATGACTCTTTAATAAAGTTAGGCTTAGTTTTCAAAATTATTAATGTTTAAAAATTTGATTTCTAAAGACAATTGATCTCTGAAGTTAATATGTTTTTCTGAAGTAATGACGAACAACCTAGTTCTTTAGTTTTGAATAAAAAAAGACTTAGGGTGAGTTTGGATGGGCGGTGCGTTTACTTGCGGTTAGTGTAAAAATAACGGTGGCGGTGAGATTAGATACTGTAGCGATACTGTAGCGTGAGACAAAAATTAAGCTAAACGCATCGCACCGCACCCAATCGCCCATCCAAACCCACCCTTAGAAGTATGATTGAAAATTCAAAATAATTTTGAATAAATGTTTAATTTTTTGTAAATCAAATATTATTTATTTCGATTCCTAAAATTTATAGGGTTTTGAAAAAATTAGGATAAACATTGGATTTCACTTGTTTTGAATAGAAAAGCCAATCATTTTTAAAATATGTTCAAAATTACGGGAGTTTATTTAGGCCATTTTCGTGGACAAATGGTTATGAAATGTTATTAAAAATAAAGTTGAACATTCGATTTCACTAGTTTTGAATGAATTACGCAAAGGGTTTAAAAAGTACGTTTGAAAAATAATGAAAGTTTTTTAGGCCATTTAGATGGCCAATGTAGCTTTCTGAATTCGACCATAACGATTGGACCGAGTTTGGGATGTTACAACTAGGTTTACCCATAAAGGCACTTCGGTCTAATCGAGGTGTGGAATATTTATCTAATGAGTTCTTAGGGTACCTCTTAGAGAATGAGATTCTATCCTTATTAATTGCACCATGCAATCCACAATAGAATGGCATTGTAGAGAGAAGGAATCAAACGTTGTTAGACATGGTACGTTCGATGTTAATGAATTTTAAGTTGCCAATCTCTTTTTGGGATATGCGGTACAAATGACTTGCTATATTTTGAATTATTTGCCATCTAAGGTAGCATTGAAAACTCCATATGAATTGTTGCATGGTAGGAAGCCAAGTCTAAAACATTTCAGGATTTAGGGATGCCTAGCCCACGTATTAAATAAAGATGTGAGGAAGTCGGACACACAAAAAGAATTTTGCATGGTTGTAGGATATCCAAAGGGAACAAATGGTGGTTTGTTTTATAACCTGAAAGAGCAAATTGTTACAGTGTCAACTCATGCTGCTTTCGTTAAATAAGTTTACATAAAAGACTTCAAACCTCAAAGAAAAGGGGTCCTTGAGGAGCTTTTCGAAAATATACAAAACCCTATAGAAACGGTTCTAAAACCAACTCCTAATAGTAGACCTGCAGATAATTGGTAGCATAGGGAGCTTCATTGCTATGGGAGGGTCTTTCGTAGGCATGAGTTCTTCCAATTTAGCGAAAGTGTTCTTAACATTGAGTTTGTCGAATAAGAAGATGATGACCCACTCACATGTGAGGAAGCGATGCATAGTATTGATTCCAAGCTCTGGTAAATAGCTATGAAAGCTGAGATGGAATCTATGTAGTCCAACTTAGTGTGGGAACTTGTAGACTTACTAGAAGGGACAAAACCCATAGGGTGTAACTGGATCTACAAAAGGAAAAGAAATAAGGGTGGAAATGTGGAACTTATAAGGCCAGACTTATAGCAAAAGGCTATACTAAGAAATAAGGTATCGATTACGAAAAAACCTTCTCCCCAATTGCTACACTCAGGTCAATTTGCATATTACTATCTATTGCAGTGGCTCTCAGTTACGAGATTTAGCAAATGGAAGTTAAGACAACATTTTTGGACAACTATCTTGAAGAAGTATCTACATGATTCAACCCACCAGATATATAGCTAAAGGAAATAAGCATAAAGTTTGCAAACTGATTAGATCCGCATATGGACTTAAGCAATCATCCTGCTCATGGAATCAAAGATTTGATCAAGTGATCAAGACTTTTTGATTTGAACAAAACGTAGATGAACCTTGTGTTTACAAACTTTTAGGGGAAAGAAATGTGGTTTTCCTCGTTCTATATATCAAGGACATTCTTCTCATTGGAAATGATGTAGGGACATTTTCATCAGTTAAATTGTGGTTAACCCAACAGTTTAGCATGAATGACTTGGGAGAAGCTAATTTTATTCTAGGTTTTTGAATCTTAAGGGATCGAAAGAACAAAGTGATAACACTATCTCAAGCTTCTTACATATACAAGATATTAGAGCATTATGCAATGATCAAATCGAAGAAGGGAAATCAACCCTTCATATCAAGATTTCAACTCTCTTTAAAGGACTATCCTAAGACAACAGAAGAAAGAGCGAACATGAGAAAGGTCCTTATGCTTTGGCAGTAGGAAGTTTAATGTATGCTATGCTATGCACACTCCTAAATATCTGTTTTGCAGTGGGGTTGGTAAGTTGGTATTAGGCGAGTCCAAGTCTAAAACATTGGCAAGTAGTTAAACATATATTCAAGTATTTATGGAGAGTGAGGGATTGTATCCTTGTGTATTTCAGAGGAGATCTTGCTCTTATTAGATATGCAAATTCTAACTTCCAAACCTATCAGGATTTGAGAAAATTGAAATTGGGTTGTGTTTCTGTCCTAAGCGGTGGGTCTATAGTGGGAATAAATGTCAAGCAGGGTTACATTGCTAACTTCACTATGATGGATTGAATATGAGGTATGGAAAAGATATGGCATTTTAACAATGCAGATATAGCTAAACCTATAAAAAAACCCATATAAGGACAAAACCTATTAAGGGAGATGATAGTGTTTGACGAAATAGTGGATGTAGTCAAAGAACGCATCTGAGGACATACCTTGGGGTTTATTTTACCAAGACTCTACTAGCTAGAGAGTTCTCAGGGAAACATGTGGAGGGGCATAGGAATGTGAAACATGACTCATCTACTTCACTAGGGCAAGTGGGAGACTATTAGATCTGGTGCCCTAAGTGTTGTATTTTCATCTAAGTACACTTGTAATTTTTTGAACAGAATGGTCAATAAAACTATTCATGAATTACATTAATAGTTTTCTATTGTCCTCACATGGTTTTTGCATGCAAAGTAAAATGGAAGAAAATGTTGCTCATAGGTTGTCTAATTTTTAACTGATGATAAGTTGTATTACGTGGCCATATCATAGTACGAAAAGACAACTTATATTAGTAGATGAACCTAAACTTGTCTTTAGTCTAACCAGAAATGAGAACACTGATTGAAAGACTAATATGTCATCTATAAAGTCTAATTGGGGAGATGTATTGTATTGGGCATTAGAGCGATTGACTCCAAGAAGATAGACACATAAACATAAATGACTGGATTGACAGTACATCAGACATGACCCAAGTAGAATAGATCTTGAATTTGTTTATGGATTTATTCACATGTGATGCTCATAGTGTGGCATATCTAAATCCCAAGTGGATGGCAGGCTATATATGCGTGACTCGTACACTTTGATGTAAGTAAAAGCCTGAGTTCAAATAGAGAAGGAACCAAAAGTTGGTGCATTGGGTGTAGACTTTTGTAGTATGTAGCATCATTATCAAGAGTAAAATTCATAGCCCAAAACATGGGTAAATGGAATCCTTTCATTGACATTACATGGTTGATGAAAAGTAAACATGGCCACAAGTCGTTCATCTTTGTGATGGATGACTTGATCACTATTTGGTAGTGATTGACTTTTCATGAAGGAAGATGTAATAGTTTCCATGAGATAAAATAGGATCATATTGGGAGAATGAATATTATCCCAAAGAGATCAAGGATATCTTATGACGGTAACAAACTTATGAAAAGGTCATTGGATGAGCACTGAGTAGTTGCTTTTGAAATGGTATGTCATTGAGGAGAGCTCAGTCACGATACTATAGTGGAATGAATTCATGACTAAATAAGTTTATAATTAATAGGTGAAAAGCTGGAACTTAATTATTGTTGCGTGTAAATATGTAATGCAAATGTGCAACTGTACACGTTGATTCAAGTAATATAATGATGAGTGAATATTGTCTCCACAGAGATCGGAAATTGATTAGAATTGGTAAAGTATTACTATAGATTTAACTAATTAACTTGTGCAAAAGAAACATAGTCAACTATTAGTGCTACAAGTATTCTTTCGAATAAGCATAAATCAAATGAAACAGTAATTTTAATCAAAATCATATCATGGGCATTACAACAAATTCAATATTCACCACAATAATTCCAACCCAAATATAATTAGAGCATCGGTTGGGCGATGAAATCCGAAATTAAATCATTCATCAACATTCTTCAAGTTTTACGAATCACAAAAATTAAAACCAAGAAAAACAGAACAAAGGCAGAACTGCAAGAAGTTCTTGCTACACTCCAGCATCTTCTCAAGATTTTACGCAAAACCAAGGGAAAATTTCTCTTCCCCTTCTTCGCATGTTTAATCTCCTTTTTCTAGTTGCTACCCTCTTCTTCTCTTCTAAATTTTTCACCCAATTACTCCCTAGGATTTTGTTGTAGAGAGAGTAACCACTCTCTTTCTTTTCTTTTCTCCTCACAATCCGTGTGTTCTTTCTCTCTTCTTTCTCCTCGTTTTATAGGGTAGATATCCCCCTCTTAGAACATAGTTTTTACTCCTCTTTTTTAGGGTGATTTATCTAGTACACGTACAGCTGGCTGAGAGTGATGTGGACTGAGTCCTACATCATCTTCCTAGAATTGCCATGACAATTCTGTTGGCAATCTATCGCACCATTTGCCGTGAAAATGTTTCACCTCTTTCATTCTCTTTTCCTCTTCATCTTTTCCTTCTTCTTGCCGCTTTCATCCTACCTGTACCTACTACCAAAGACTACCAAACCTCTTTCCAACATTTAAAAGCAACATAAATTTACAGTTAAAACACAATCCAAGCTTTTGTATGTAATGCTCTAGTAATAAGTCTAAAATGCAAATATATTTTCTTAATTACAAGTAATTACTTTAGTTAAGAAGCCTAAAATATAACTCTTTTTAACAATTATCACACCCCCAACCTGAATTATTGCATGTCTTCAAGCAAATATGTATGAGTATGCATGAGTTTGCCAAAACATTAAAATTACCTCATATATCACTAGACTATCTGAAATATATTTTATACTTCCATTCTCAGCAATCTTGTATTAAAAAAATTGGTTGAAATTTTATAGGGCATACGAAGTGCAGAAAATGTTACCTAAAAATAAAATTTCCTAAATGTTAATGCAATTCTTACTATAACAAGTATCCCCTAATGTACTTAGTTTATCTTTCCATTAAAACTCAGTGTCTATTCTCATAATTATTCTATCATTTCATATTTTAATTATATATTTTTTCTAGGGATTTCATCTTGTCACATGATTTATGTACTTGACAACCTCAATGGAGCAAATACTAGATTGCCAGATATTATATCATGCCACAATTTGAATAGAATTCACTCATGAAGCTAAGGCTTTTAACTAAAAAGATGGATAGAGCAAACAACTACCTTTTTAGCTACTCAACCTAACACTACATTGGAGTGTCCCTACTTTTTTTAACAGTAATTTTAAATCACTCTTATTTGAAACTATTTTTCTAATCATTAAAGAAATGGAGCAGACAAAACATTATTGACCTACTCAATAGATCCCAAACATTGGAGTGTTCAATGCATTTTACCATGATAAGCATTATTTGTTTCTGCCATCTCATTGAATTTAAGTTGAAGAAATCCTAAATGTATTAAAAGAAACCTACTATAAACTAATTGCACTAATAAGTAGGACATTATACTATTAAGGATCAATTTTCACACAGTTATCATAAGCTAAATAGACCTAATTACTTGACTCATTTTCTAAATTTATCAAAGAGTTATCATCCTCATCGAATATCATAGACAAAAATATACTTAGCAAAGTCTGACAATTATTTGGCAATTGTATGTCATGGAAAAATAAATGACAAAACAACAAATATTAACATACATATCTAATGCAACCTATATGCACAACAGACCCCAAAACCTAAGGGATGCATTGTCCTCAATGCATAAAAAATTAAAAATGGAAGAAAATAAAACACATACTTACAAATATGGAAATGCAATGACAAACAAAAATGAATGCATAAATTAAAAATAAAAGCTTGGATAGAATATTTGTTACTCTTAATTTGGTTTGGTTGATTTCTCGGTTGCACGTTAGCAATGTTGCGGCCTCTCTGTTTCACCATTACTATCTTGAACTATTCTTCCAATCGGTGTCTTGTAATGCTTCCTTTTAAGCTGATTAATAGGCACTTCTTTCTCATCATTAGAATCTGATTTTATGAGTTCGTTAATCAGTTGATGAACTACACATTCTTGTGTTGTCATAGGTGCTTTCGATCTTGGTGTGGTAAATGTGGTAGTGTTTGTAGGTGCAATACCTTGGTGTGGTAGATCTGCTTCTTTTTCTTGATCGGTGGTCTTCTTTTCTGTAGTAAGTTCTTCACCCTTATCATCCTCCTCCTCAGGCTCCAACAACAATTCTTTAGGAAAATCTAGGAATGGAGGCATAGGTCTCGTAAAGTTCTTTTGAAGAGATTTCTTCAAGTGCTTATCTCTTCGTCAAATATACCCTCAAAAGATAGCCATTTCCTCTTAAGCACAGCAAAAATTAATAGACAGCGTTTGTTGGTGTTTCTCCAATTTCTAAAATTGTTGTTGTAAGACCTTTAGAGTCTCGACCACCTTCTGCTCAAACGTATTCTTAAAGGTTGATGGAGCAGCATCATTGGGCTTGGGTGGAGAAGGTGTCGGGGAAAGATCTGAATGTCATAGTAGTTCCTAACCCAAAAATTTTAGAGCAATGTGCTTAGTGATAGCACCTTTGTTAGGGATTCGGTCTTCATTGGCTTGAAGAGGAACGTTAACCTTCTGACAAAGCGTAGTAGTAAGCAATGGAAAGTTTAAGGTACTGGTATTTTTCTCAGCACAATGATGGATCTCTTGAAAGATAATGTTCCCAACATTTATCTTTCATCCAACCATAATTGAATGGAGTAGCAGCAGATAGTCTTTCGAAATTGTAGAATCATGGGTAGATAGAATGAGACAATTTTTTAGGAAATGATACCAAACCCTGCAGTGGGCTTCAAAGTTACCCTGTCAATGGTGTAGCAATCATTCCTTGAGACCGTCCATTTTGTGCCTTCAACACAGATATCAGTAAGCACATGGTTTAATCTTTCTGCTGTCATTGTCTTGATAAAATAAGCGTGTTCATCGGGACCATTAGACAACCCATGTTGTGATTTATCAAGTCCATATCGAACAATATTAAAGCACCCCGTACACATATAAAAGTATTTTCAGGGGAAGTAAGGTGAGCGTAGAACTCCTTTACTACTTTAGGGAAAACATCGTCAGGATGAAGACAGAAAATCTACCATCCATGTTGCTCTCTGACTGAGGAAATGGCTTCAATATAGCCCATAAAAGGGGCATCTTGAAAAAGAAATCCTTTTTCCATGCATAGAAGGCATTTGGATATCTTTTTGTGGTATTTGGTTTTTGCTGTCTTACTAAAGAATGCATGTGGCTGTGCAGCAGTAGAAGTAGATGGTGCTCGATGAGCCATTACCAATAAGATGGAAATTGTAAAAGTGAAAAAGATGAGACCGTTAAAAGTTTGGGATGAAAACAAAGAGCAAAATAATATAGAAATAAAGTGAAGGTAACAGTGAAGAGGAAACTGAAACGGCTGTAAAAACTTGAGGGGAAAGAATTCGTGATGTGGGTGATAACATTGGGCCTTAATCATGGTCTGACATAAGTAACAGTAAATATTTAAGCGGGAAAAATGAAATACTAAGTAAATTTATTAAACTAAAAAGTGGTTAATAGAATGAGTGGGTTGAGGCCTACAAACCTGGGTCGCAACATACCTACAACAAAAAGAAACTAAAAGTTAAATAAATTTATTGATTCAACTGAAACAAAGAAATTAAAAATAAAATAATTAAATAAACAATACAGGAGAGTAATATTAATTAGTTTGAAAATTGATGGAAGTTTTATCACACATTATAGGATCTCCAAAGTAATGCTTTAACCATTGGCCATTGACTTTGAAAGTAGACCCATTTTGTTCATCTTTGACATCTACCGCTCCATGAGGATATACTTGAACAACTTCGAATGGACCCAACCTCAGAGACTTTAATTTGCCAGGAAACAAATTAAGCCTTGAATTGAGAAGTAAGACTTGTTATCCAGGAACAAATTGTTGTGGAAAAATTTTGTTGTCATATCATTGTTTGGTCTTTTTGTGACACCCCAAACCAAACCGGGATGGACCAACCTGAATTCGAAGTGTTACATTAGTCACCGAAGCAACTCTCCAGCTAATGACCATTTGATGCACACCCCAACCTTATAACACCTCATTTATGAGTAATTAACTATCATTTATTAATGCGGAAGCAATTTGTGAATCAGTTTTAAAATTTTTTTCCAAGTATTTAAACCTAAGGGTATTTTGGTCATTTTACCACCTAAGGTTAAACTATCCTGATTTTATTTCTAAATAATTACCAACCTTCTTTTAGCCAAATTATGCAAGCCCTAAAAATATTAGCTTAATTCGAGTTATTTACTATATCTAATTCAACTTTTATTATTAGGGACTAAATTGTAACTTTTACAAACTTTTAGGACATTTTCCAAATTAAAAATTAAGAGTGTTTCTACCAAATATTAATAGTTACAAGTATAATCCTAAAATATTACCAAGTTTCCCTATCATTAAAGGCTTCAAAAATGTAATATAAATTAAGCAAATTAGAATACTAGATTACAAAAACTAAAAATCAGACCCCCAAAACCCACACAGCCGGGCCACCAGCCCGTGTGTCATTTAAAATCCCAATTTTACACATTTTACTTACCCATTAAACTTGAAATAGCTACAATTAATTACCATAAACATCCACACATCTCCATTTTAATTTATTTACAACAAATATGCAATAATTAATCAAAATTTAACACCCAATTACATGTTTAGTAGATACCAATTAATTCACACAAGCTACATACCTTAGTCGCAAGAAATCTAGTTCATGGTAAACTTCAATTAAACATTGTTAGTATAAAATACATGTTTCATACATCGTGTTATCAACCACCGTATGAACACTCATCAACATACCATAAATCAAACATTAATTAGACATAAAATCATGTATTAAAATAATAATAAAATAACCAAAATTAAAGTCCACAATTTAATGTCCAATGTCCATTACAAGTAAAATAACACTAGTCCCAAAAACATTAGAATGTTCCCTATAAGGTCTCTAAAGTAAATTTCTTAAGTCACTACCAAGCCTTATTCTTGGATTGCCCTTACACTCGTTTCTTGACTCCTTATGCCCGAAATTTCTCTGCATGAAATGTGAGGGTGTGGGCTTAAAAAGCTCAGTGAATGATAGTAAAAACATCAAGTAATTTGCACCCAATCATGCATAAATCAAAGCAATTAAGAATTAAATTTTCAGTCACAACATGTTAACATTTCATCATAACATCACATGCTATTTCAAGAATTAAGAATCAATTTTTCCATGGCATGTAAAATCATCTTTTAATACATAAACATTCAATTATATTGCACAACCAATCAATTATATTAGCATAATACACCCATGACAATAAGTAAATGTGTGATCATACATTGGATAAACGGATCTCCGAACTCTCACAAATCAAATACAATCCTCTGAATTGAGCGGGCCGAAGCCACACGCTACCTTATAACACCTCAAATAACCTGATTAGTGGAGACTCAAGCTCAACACTCCCTTATCTACTCCTAACAAATCAATCCACTAAGAGCCATATGCTCATAATTTCACAAATAATGGTGAGTACTCACAAATCCTATGGCATGCCAACTATATCCAATAGATCCACTATGCAATGTTGCTAATATAATCTTACATACAGGGCATAAATCTATTATTTAATCACTTAATTTAAGATGTTAAAATGCAAGTAAAAGCATGTTGCTAACAAATTTTAACATCAATAAAATTAAGCATGGAAAATATCATTTTCCCAATATTCATATACCAAATAGAACACCCTAAACAAATGTTTAATAAATCAGGAAATCATGCTACAAATATCAATTTATTCCATACAATTTAATCATGCTAAAAGCATAATGCACAACTTACCAAACCAATTGGCATTTTGCTCTTTTATAAAATAAAACCCATTTTTACAAATCCAACCATCCAATGTGAAATTAAGTAATTAATAACACCAATTAAACCTTTAATTTAACAAATAGTTAGGATAATTTCCAAATTGCCCTTAATATCACTCACCTCCACACTTAGCTCTTTAAGAAAAAATGTGTTCAAACAATCAAGTTCGAGCTTCAACTCTTATTTGCACGCTTCTCCTCTTGATGTGGAGCTTTAACACTGACAAAGTATGCATTACAAACTAACATTGGCAACAAGAAACATAGAATTTGATAAAGTATACTAATCTTAATCATTACTCTAAACTACCTTACCGATGTTGCACAACTAAGCCGAAATATGGAATTCCTCAACTAAACTCCCTTTTCAGCACCTCAAACTACTTTTAATCTTCATTCTAGTCCAATAACATGTATTCTAAGTGTTACTTTAATAATTTAATCTGTTTCATAATTTTTCAGAAAAAATCATCTATGTTATTGATCAAATTCGAATTTCTCAAAATTAATCCATAAAACTTGTTTGATCTTTTGGTTTAAGAATAAAAACCTTTTATTAGACCTATTTTGAGGTTAGACATTCATTAATATTTGGATTCAAACACAAAATTAAAGATCCACCATTGTTGATCCTTAAGTTCAAGAAAGAAGAACTTAGAGTTGAAAATACATTACAATCACTTTAATTAACAAATAATTATTGAAATCAATTTAAAAACAAGTTTAGAGATGAGGATTACCTTCAATTGAACTCAAATAATTGTTTTAGAAGTTTGAATTAAAATGCTTGAAGAAATTCGAATAACTTTTTCCAAACTTTGAAAATTATTTCGAGAGATTTTAAAGAGAATTTTGGGAGAGAAAATGTTTAAATCTATTCTCTGATATTTGGTTTATGAAAATAGAAAAAAAAATCGAGCGAAAAAGCTCTCAATTTGGGTGAAAAGTGAGGTAGTTGGTGAGTTTTTAAAACTGAAAACCCCCACCTAATTTTTAAAATTTAGGGAATTTGTCATCAGGCCACTCTCCCTTTTCCCTTGTATTATAAATTGCTCCTTTCCCTTCAAAATTCCCAAAATATTGTTTATTTGCTATAAAACCTCTTACACATTTCCCTTATTTTTCACATTAGTCCCATTTAATTTATATTTTAAATCACCCAATTAAACCCCCATTTTAAATTATTTTTAAATTCCAATTTAACCAAAAATATTTATTTTTACCCAAAAATTATTTAAAAGCATAAAATTAATTTTTCTAAACATATTTTTATTTTTCAGAAAATTATTTACCGATTATTAGATGAAATTAAACTAACTAATTAAGAATATAAATCGCTAATTAATCCGATTAATTCCCAATTTTCACTCAGAACCCGATACACTTACCTGAAACAACTAGACCTATTTTCAGGGCCTTACAACTCTACCCCTAATAAAAGAAATTTTGTTCTCGAGATTTACCTAAACCGAACAGGTACGAATACTGACGCTTCATGATATCTTCTGGCTCCCAAGTAGCTTCTCAGTCTTGTGGTTGCACCACAAATCTTTCACCAATAGATCCGTCTTATTGCATAGCACTTTAACCTTACAGTCTAGGATCACAACCGATTTCTCCTCATACGAAAGGTCCAATCAAACCTCAATCTCCTTAACAGGAACAACATGGGAAGGATTCAATCTATACTTCTGTAGCATGGAAACATGGAAGACATCATGAATGCGTTTAAGCTCAGGCGACAATAGAAGATGATAAGCAACAAGTCCAATCCGCTCAATGACCTCGTAAGGGCCAATGAACCTCGGACTAAGCTTACCCTTCCACTCGAATCCTAGCACAACTCCGAAGCATATCCTCAAGAATCTGGTTCACTCTCTCAGACTAACCATCTTACTGTGGATGATACGCTGTACTGGAGTGAAGCTTCGAACCCAAAGCCTCATCCAACATCTTTTAGAATCTCGACATAAACCGTGGATCTTGGTCTGATATAATAGAAACTGGAACTCCATGTAATCTAACAATCTCCCTGATGTAAAGCTTGGCCAACTGTTGCAAACTGAAGGTCATATGAACAGGCAAGAAATGCGCACAGTTCGTAAATCGATCTACTATCACCCAAAATGAATCCTTTCGAGATTGATTCAATGACAAACCGGAAACAAAATCCATCGTGATCTGCTCCTATTTCCACTCTGGAATCTTGATCGGCTGAAGTAACCCAGACGGATGTTGATGCTCAACTTTAACCCTCTGGCAGACTAAACATCTAGCAACAACATCAATCACGTCCTTCTTCAACCCCGGCGACCAATACAAAACCCAAAGATCCTGATACATCTTGTTCCCACTAGGATGCATAGTACATAGACTACTATAAGCCTCAGTAAGAATCAAGTGTCTCAAATCCCTGTCTATCGGAACACACATCCAACCTCGGAAATAAAGAACACCATCAAAATTGAGATCAAAATCTCACAAAACACCCAACTCAACGTGACAGATACAACGTACCAAACTCTCATCGAATGGCTATCTCTCTCGAATTTGCTGCGCAAGGGTCGGCTTTACCTAAAGCTAAGCCAACAAACCACCATCCTCAGAAACCGAAAACTTCGTAAACAATTCTTTTAAGTCAACTAAAGACTTGTGACTCAAGGCATCAGCGACAACACTTGCCTTTCCCGAATGATATTCAATCACACAGTCATAGTCCTTCGACAACTCAATCCAACGCCTCTATCTCAAGTTTAACTCCTTCTGGGCAAGGAGATACTTAAGACTCTTGTGATCAGTGTAAATCACACACCTCTCACCATACAGGTAGTGACACCAAATCTTGAGCACAAAGACTACAGCAACTTACTCCAAATCATGGGTCGGATAGTTACACTCATGCATTTTCTACTACCTCGGTACATAAGCAACTACATTTCCCTCCTACATTAACATACAACCCAATCCCGTGTAAGAAGCACCATTGAAAACAACATACTCCTTACCAGATTCCATCTGTGTCAATACAGACGCTTCAATAAAAACCAACTTTAGCATCTCAAAACTCTTTTGCTTCTCATCAATCCACTCTAAGGTAGAGTTCTTCTGAAGCAACATCGTCAACGAAGCAACAATACTTGAAAAACCCTTGATGAAATGAAAATAGTAATTGGCTAAGCCCAAGAAACTCCTGACCTTAAACACAGTCCCCGGTGTCTTCCAATCCAAGATCACCTCAAGCTTCTTCGGATCAACCCAAATACCCTCAGTTGAACTGACATGACCAAGAAAAACCACCTCACGAAGCCAGAACTCATGCTTTCTCAACTTAGCATACAATTGCTTCTCCCGCAAAACTTGAAGAACCACTCTCAAATTCTCATCCTACTCATCCTCTGATCAAGAATACACCAATATGTCATCTATGAAAACCACAATGAACCGATCCAAATAGGAATGGAATACACGGTTCATCATGTCCATAAATGCGGCAGGTGCATTTGTCAACCCAAATGGCATTACAAGAAACTCGAAATGCCCATAACGAGTCCTAAAAGCTATCTTCATAACATCTGCATCCTTTACCTTCAACTAATAGTACCCAAACCTCAAATCAATCTTTGAGAAAATTAAAGATCCCCGAAATTGGTCAAACATATAATCAATCCTTGGAAATGGATATTTATTCTTGATGGTCAACTTATTAAGTTGGCGATAATCAATGCATAGCCTCAAAGTCCCATCCTTCTTTTTCACACACAGAACAGTGCTCCCCACGGTGACACACTTGGTCGAATGAAACCCTAGTCCAACAAATCTTGCAACTGAAGCTTCAATTCTTTCAATTCCTTAGGTTTCATGAGATAGCGAATAATTAACATTGGAGCTATACCAAGATAGAGCTCAATACCGAACTCAACTTCTTTATTCGATGGTAAACCAGACAACTCCTTAGGAAACACATCTGAAAAATCATAGACAGCTTGAATCTCATCCAACCTCAACTCTTTACTATCGACATTTAGGACATAGGCTAGATAAGCTTCACAACCTTTCTGGACCAACTTCTTAGATCTAAACATAGAAATCACATTAGAAAGCAACTCAAACTTCTCTCCAACAACAACAACTTTGGAACCATCCGCGCAACACAAAGTCACCAACTTCGCCTCACAATCAACCTTTGCTCGATGCTCGGTCAACCAATCCATCCTAAGGATAACATCGAACCCCCAAAAATAATTCTAAAAGACCTACATGAAACACTTGTCCTTGAACCCTCAGAGGACAATGACGGTAAACCTAATCCACCACTACACTGTCACCTAGAGGGCTCTTAACCGTAATAGCCAGCCTAGATGTCTCTACAAGAATCCCTAACTCTCTAAATACATCACTAAACATAAACAATCTCGTAGCACCCGAATCAACTAAAGCTAGATAAGGAAAAGGCTGTAGCGTGAAAGTACCTGCGATGACATCCATGGTGTAATAGCCCATTTTTCAATAGTGTCAAAAATAGTGGTTTCGGTGCCATCAAATTCGATGAGTAAGTTTGTAAATATTTTTATTTAATATTTACGAGTCAAATATGGTTTTAAAAAGGTTTTCAATTTGATAATTTATGTTATATAAGCGATTTATAAAGTTCAAGTGGTAAGACCCTAAGGTCAAGTGGTTTTAGAAAATGACGTATCAAGACCTCATTTCTATAAACCGAGCCTTAAATATTTTTATAAATATTTATAGAATATCATTAAGATGGTATTAAAGTTTCATTGAAAATTTTTAACGTTTCGATAGTTAATTAAGCTAAAAGGACTAAATCATAAAAAGTGTAAAAATTAAATTCTATAAATATTAAAATAGTAAAAGTACAAAGATTTGATGTCAAAATGTTGCAAAAGTGGGCTGAAATGGGTACCATGAATATTCAGCTAATATGATTTGGCAATAAAAATGGTTAATTTGCATGTTTCAGTCTCAAGGACTAAATTGAAAAAAAGTAAAATGTTATGGACAATTTTGTAAAAATTTCAAAAATGACTAAATTGCATAAAATAAGTTTATTTAATATATAAATTAATAAATTGAATGAAATTATTAATTTAGATCAAGATAAGTGGAAAATCGAGGAGAAAATAAAATTACCAAAATGCCCCTGTACTTTGACATTTCTGTAATTTAGCTAGGCAAGTTCGTATGAACTGTATTATGTATAATTTTGACTAAATTGAATGTTAATATATGATTCTATTGAAAATGAATCAATATATATGTTATTATACAATTTATCATGTCATGAAACGACGTAAATCCAATGACATACGACGATTATCGAGCCCCGTTTGAACCTTATGAATTTGTAAGATACAAATGACATGTCATTGGGAGTTCCCATGTTTTGGGTGCTGGTCTTGAATGTCTTACCGGTGGTTGAGTTCCAGCATTTGTTGTGGATACTCAACAGCTTGTGAGTAGCACCGTGTAGTGACGTTCCAACCTATAGCTTGTGTGAGCAGACCCAAGTTACCATGTTTTGGGTGCTGGTCTTGAATGTCCTACCGGTGGCTAAGTTTCGGCATTTGTTGCGGATACTCGACAGCTTGTGGAGCAGCATCGTGTAGCTATGTTCCGATCGGCAGCTCGTGTGAGCAGGCCCATTTCATAGCTTGCGTGAGCATATATGTAAAGGAAATGACAAACTATGGTTATATGTTTAGCAGACTTCGTGTGAGCTATCCCGCATATCCAACGGTATTTTAAATAGTTCAATGGGCATGAAAAATGAAAGGAAATGTATGTGTTTAATATGAACCAAGACATGTATGTATGAAAGACTTTGAAATAGTGAGTTACATGGAAAATATGTTATGTTGAGATGGATGATAAATCCAATTGAATCTTGCTCAAGTATAATGGTTATCCATGATAAATTCAAATGAATTATGTTTAAATGAACTAACATGTGTTATTTATGTGCTTAGGCTTATGCCAAACTTGTGGATATGATTGATATTTGTGATTATGCTTGTACTATGCTTATGAAAAGGGTAAGAAAAGAGAATGAAATGGTAAGTACATAATTGGGATGTATTATGATGTTATAAAAGGATTAATATGATAAAAATGGATTTATAAGTGAGCAAACTGCTTATGCTATAGATGAATCTACCTAAATCATGTATAAATACACTGAGTTGGGAATTAATAATGTTGTTTAGGCTTATGATAAGCATTGGGGACAAAATGGAAAGCAAGTAAATAAAAAGATATATATAAGCTCATAAAAATATTGATGATTATATATTATGTCTCATGAAATCCTGTCATTCTATGAATGGTTAAAATGTATGCGACGTTAATGAACTTACTCATTCGTGAGTTGATGTTTATGGTTGATAAATCTTGAGGCATTGGTATAGGTTTATATTTAACCTATAATGTTCATTATTGAAATGTAATATTATGCTTATAGTTTATACGAGCTTACTAAGCATTCATTACATATGTGATTATCTTTCTCTTACTTTAACGATTATCAGAAGCTCGATCGGGTTGGAAGCTAGTCGGAGATCCATCACACTATCCATCGAATTTATCGGCAAATTTTGATGTTTTTAAGTCATGCTTATAATGGCATGTATAGGTATTTTGTGCTTGATGATATAGCCATTATGTTTGGCTTGTAAATATGGTTTATGATTGATGATATTTTGGCATTTTTGGGATTGATGGCTAATGTTGAAATGATTTAGTGATGATATGTTTTGAATGGCCAAATTGGTATGCTTGTGTGTGATATTGGCAAGAAATGTTGCTTTGAATTTGTGAAACTTATTTTATTTTGATGCCTTGATGGTTGGTGTGCTTTTGGCACTTTGATGCTTAATGGTTGGTGTTTATATGATCAAATTGATGCATGGTTTTATGGTCAAAGTGGTATGCGTTAGCATGTTAGCAAAGTGGTCATTTAAGGCATGTTTTGGTATGTATATATGTTGGATGTTGGAACCATTTAGTAATTGCTAGTTTTGTGTCATTTATATGGTTTTGATACATGAGAGAAGTGGTCCAAAGGGAAAAGTTAATTTGCTATGGCATGAACCTAATATGGTAAGGTTGGTATGTGTCAATTGTGGTATGTTTTGATATCAAAACAAGTCAATTGATAAATGGTTAAATATGCACCAGTTTAGGTATGTTCAATGTATGTGTTTGAGGTGCCTTTATGGCATATTGGTTCTATGAAAAAATACCATAATGATCTAGTTTTATTATACATTTTTTAAGTACATTTTGAATGCCTGAATATAGGTACAAATGGCTTGTGTTTGCCAGCTTGTTTTGGTTGAGAGAATTCGCTTGAAAATGGCCTATTTCTTGTCCACACAGCCTAAGAAACGGGCGTGTGTCCCCTGTGCTTTTTAAAAGGTTGCATTTCGAGTGTTACACGGCCTGGCACACGGGCGCGTGGCTTGGCCGTATGAACCAAGTCAAAGAGTAACACGAGCACGGACATGGGCTAGGACACAGCCGTGTGTCCCTACTTCGAATGCCCACACGGCCTGAGACATGGGCGTGTGTCTCAGCCGTGTGAGTCACACGGCCGTGTGACCCCTACAGCATGAAAAATTTTATCTTTTTCTATAAAGTTCTAAATATTTTCGGTTTAGTCCTGAATCATTTCTGAAGTGCGACTATGGCTTCGAAGGCTCGTAAAAGGGACATTCTGATTGTGTTTGATTGAGCTATGATGTGTTTTATAGAAAGGGTTATAAATTGAATGTTTTAAGTTAAAATTTGTTCGGTAATACTTTGTAACCCTATTCTGGTTATGGATACGGGTTAGGGGTGTTACACGTGGCCTCTCTAGTTCGGGGCACTCTAACTGTGTAAACTCTGTAACCCTATTCTAGTGATGGATACGAGTTAGGGGTGTTACACGTGGCCTCTCTACTTTGGGGCTCTCTAATTCGTAAACTCTGTCTGGACCTCCATTACAACCTCGAGCACCTCCACGCTGACCAACACCTCTAGCACCATCACCTTTGCCATGGCCCCTTCCGTGAGTTGGAACAGGTGTAGCACCAACAACAACAGTAGCAGGTTGGTCTCAAACCACAACTGCTCTCCTCGGGCAATCACTAACACGGTGCTCCATCGATACGCAAACAAGACAAGCGCTAGTCATCCTGACCTCCCATAAAAGCCATGTAACAACTCCTTAATCACCCGTACCAACCTCAGCTCTCGCGGCCTACCTATCCTAACCTCAACCTGTAGCACCATGTCATCCTAACCTCCCAAAATAACATCTCTTTCCCTTCTGGTTAGATCCATTAACAGAATCCGACGTCCTCTTAACAACACTAGCAGAAACAACTTTGGGCTCCTACCCCAAAGTCTCCTCTGAAGAACTGGCCTTCTCCACCAACTCATTGAAGACCTCGACAGACTGTGTTACCAGATATAACATAATCTCATGATTCAGTCCAAACCTAAACCTTTAACAATGACTCACCTCGTGAGCCACCAATTCAGGCACAAACTGGCTCAAATGCGCAAACTCAACTTCTTACTCTTCCACAGGCAAAGTACCCTAGACTAAATCCATGAACTCGCATCCCTTTGCCTACAGATATTGCTCTTCCATAAACTTCTTCCGGAAAGACTCATGGAAAAAGTCTCAAGTCACTCTCTCGGGTGCAGTACCACATTCAAAAATCATCCACCAATGATGAGCCTCATCTACAAGCAACGACATGGCACATCCGACCTTATCCTTGTTAGAACAGCCCATCTGACCAAGGATACGAACAACTCCTTTTAACTAATACTCAGCACGAGTACGGTTTCCACTCCTAACTCCTTGAAATTCCTTACCACCTAGAGCTCACAAACGCTCTAATGGTAATCCCCGACGAACATGAGCAGCATTGGCACTAGCGATACGCTATAATGCCCCAACCATTTCTAGCATAAAATGCTCAAGTTGACCCATATGAGCATCATCACGCGGCTACGGTGGCGCATCATCATCTAAACTACGACACTCACGTCTCGGAGGCATAACGTAAATCGTATACTAAAGAAACGGTAGAGAAAATGTACCAGGAGCTAGTAGTGAAAAATGATCCAAGACTTAACAAAATATAATTTCCTATAAGACATTGTGTTCCCAAATCCTACCTCATAGAACAATTTATATCACAAAAAACCTACATAGGCAGAACATAAAATTTCAAGCAATATTTATAGATAAGCTAGACTTCAAGATTACATAATCCAAGACCTTTAATGTTTAACAAATCTAGGCTAATCTAAATTTAAACCTGTAGCTCTGATACCACCAAATGTGACACCCCAAATTCGATCGAGACAGACCGACTCGAATTCAAAGCTTTACATTAGCCATCAAAGTGACTCTCCAGCTAGCGACCACTTGACGCACACCCCAAACTTATAACATCTCATTTATGACTAATTAACTATCATTTATTAACGCAAAAGCAATTTGTGAATCATTTTTAAACTGTTTCTAAGTATTTAAACTTAAGGGTATTTTGGTCATTTTACCACCTAAGGTTAAACTATCCTGATTCTATTCTAAATAGTTACCAACCTTCTTTTGGTCAAATTATGCAAGCCCTAAATTTTTAGCTTAATTCGATTTCATTTACTATATTATTAGGGACTAAATCATAACTTTTACAAACTTTTAGTACATTTTGCAAATTAAAGTTTTAGAGTGTTTCTACAAAATATTAAAAGTTACAATTCTAATTCTAAAATATTACCAAGTTACCCTATCATTAAAGGCTTCAATGAATCTAATCAAGTTTTAAGACTAAATTATAAATTAAGCAAATTAGAACACTAGATTACAAAAACCAAAAATCAAACCTGACGTGTCCCCAACCCATATGCCATTTAAAAACCCGATTTTACACATTTTACTTACCCATTAAACTTGAAACAACTACAATTAATTACCATAAACAGCAACACATCTCCAATCTAATTTATTTACAAAAAATATGCAACACTTAATCAAAATTTAACACCCAATTACACACTTGGGGATGATATGTCGTGGCAATTTTATATCGCGCCGCATACCTGTTAAAAGCAATGGCAAGTAACTTGCAATCAAAGTGTGAACCTTCATGACTGATTAGAGCACGAGGGGTACCAAACCGCATAAAAATATTTTTATGAAAAAATTTCAGCACCGATTTGGCATCATTTTTGGGTAGACCAGCAGCTTCAACCTACTTGGAGACGTGATTAGCAATGGCCAGTATATAGATATTACCCCAAGAGGGTGGAAATGACCACATAAAATCAATTCCCCAAACATCAAATATTTCCACTTGTAAAATATTTTCCAAGGACATTTCATATGTCCTGGATAGATTTCCAGTCCTTTGACAGCGATCACAGGCCTTATAGAATTCATGAGTGTCTTTAAACATACTCGGCCAATAAAAACCAGACTGGGGAACTTTTGCAGCAGTTCCCATACCCCCATAATGGCCTCCATATGGTGTTGAATGACAATGGTGTAGAACACCCTGAATTTCATCATCTGTAATACATCTTTGAATGATTTGGTCTTCGCACTGCTTAAATATGAGTGTCTCATCCAAGTAGTACTACTTAAAATTGTGGAGGAATTTTCGTCTTCCTTGACTAGAGAGCTCGGGTGGAAACAGTCCACTAACTAGGAAATTAACAATATCAACATACCATGGTAACGCCATGTAAACCAGCAACTGCTCATCAGGGAATTCATCTTGAATCATTTGAATATTACCATCTTCATTCCCTACTTCTAGGTGTGATAAATGATCAGCCACTTGATTTTCTGTGCCCTTCCTATCTCTAATCTCCATATCAAATTCCTGCAACAGCAATATCTATCGAATTAATTTGGGTTTGGCATCTTTTTTAGTCACCAAGTACTTAACAGCAGAATGGTTCGTATACACCATGAATTTAATGCCCACGAGATAAGCTCTAAATTTGTCGAAGGCAAATACTATAGCTAACATCTACAGCTAACATCTAATTTATTTACAAAAAAATATATATGCATAGTATATATGTAATAGCCCATTTTCAGTCAAATCGAAATAGTAGTTTTGGGACAACAAATTTAGAGTCAAAAATTTATTTTATCATTATATTTCCTACAACATGATAGTAGTACCGTATAAAAATTTCATTAAGAAATTTTACCGTTTACATGCTCAATTTGATAAAAATGACTAAATCGCGTAAAGTGCAAAAGTTGAGTTCTAGTAGCTTAAAGTATTAAATAGCTGTAGAACCTTAAAGTAAGAGTTCTTAAATGGTAATTAGACCATAAATAGTGATAGTGGATGTACATGGCTTGGCATTTGTGTAAATTTTAAAGTTTTTAAAGGTTATAATGGTAATTAGGTAATTAAATGGTAAATTAAATAAAGTAAAAACAAGCCTTCATATTTTATTTCTTCTTCAACTGAATGTTAGGGTTTGAGAAGCCATTTTTGAGCTGTTAAATTTCGGCAACTTCACATTGCTTAATTCGTATGTATTTTGTCTCGTTCTAATTAATTTCTATGTTTTCAGAATCGTTGTAGCTTAATCTAGCTAGCCCGAGGACTAACTTGTGAAACTGTTAAAGTATTAGATTTTTTCCATGAATGAATATAGGTTATTTTTTATGTTTGATGGAAGAAAATGGATAGTTGTCAGATAAACAACTTTTGTTAAGTGATTTTTGGTAAAATTGTTAAATAAGAATTAAATTGATAATGAAAAATTATACATGGTAAAATTGTGAAATATGAAATATAGGGCTTGCTAGGGACCTAATTGATATTCAGCTATGATGGGTTGTGGTTGAATTTCTTGAATTTCTATTTTTATGATATAGGGACTAAATTGTAAAGAAATTAAAAGTATAGGGGCAAATTGGTAATTTTTCCAAAATATGATTTTTGGTTAAATTGAATAAATTAGATGTTGAATTGAGTTAAAATTATCCGTATAGATCAAGACAGACCTCGTACGATTTTAGATCAGGGCAAAGATAAAGTTTCTGATTAGTCGCTTTCGTATTTATATTTACTCGTCAAGGTAAGTTCGTGTAATTAAATCGTGTTTATATGTTTTTAGTTGAATTATACATGTGTTGTGAAATGTCATACATATTACCGATTGCATATCCGACAACGTACAATAATTATCGAGCCCCACTTGAACTTTAATAATTCGTAGGATACAAATGACATGTCATTAGGTTTACATGATTTGAGTGCTGGTCCTGAATGTCCCACCGATGGCTGAGGTCCTGCATGTGTTGCGGATACTCTACAGCTTGTGTGAGCAGCATTGTATAGCTACATTCTGACCCACAACTCGTGTGAGTATACATGTACAAGATTTGACGAATTAAAGTTATATGATTTATCGCACTATGTGTGAGCTATCTCGGGTATCCGACGGTATTCTAAATGGTTCAATGGGCACTACTCTGATACAAAATGGTGAGACTTCAATATAAACTAATACAAGGACATATGTGAATTACATTGAATTAGTACTACATGGCAAATTGAGAATTGAAATGGATGTACATGTATATGAGATATAATTATATGTTGTGTTCATTCTTGATTGCATAACCTATGTTATATGATCAAATGGCTAACATGTTTGGTGTACATGTTTAGGCTTTGGCCAAATGTAGTTGGATTGTGCCATGTTACCTTACCTATTATGTATTGAAATGGTAAGTTATGTTTTATGTTATACGACCTTACTAAGCTTATATGCTTACTCTATGTCATTTTTCATGTCTTTTAGTTTATCAAAAGCTCGTTCGGGTTGGAAGCTTGTCAGATCTATATCACACTATCGATTGGCTCTATCGATACTTTCGGATGTTTGATTTTGGTTATAATGGCATGTATATGTATTTTGGCTAATGTTGGCCTATATGTTTGATTGTTGAAGAGGCCATTTGGATTGGCTTGTGTTATGGTATTTTGGTATTCAAATGAATATAGTTTTGGCATGTAAATATTAGCCTTAATATGGTTGACGTTTGGTTTGATATGTTTGCATTATGGAAGATGAAACTATAGTTCGAATATGCTTATATATATGGCTTGTAACTTGTTGGAAATGTTGTGAATTGGTACTTGATTTGAATGGCTTATATGAATATTGATACTAGTGGTTAAAAGTATCTTTAGTACCATTTGGTATGTTTTGATAGATGAATTCAATGGTTTGAATTATTGCAAACTTAGTTAGAAGTTAATGGATTATTTTGGCCAAATTAAGTACATGGTTATACATGTTTAGATGTTGTCATTTGAGGTGCCTTTGGGCATATTGGTTGTATGTTATTATACCATATGTATATAGCTAGAATATGCATCATTTTGGTGTCTTGTTATGGCTTGTAAATATGTCCAAAATTGCTTGTAGGTATATGCTAGTTTGGGTTAGAAAAATGGCTTGAAAATGACCTATTTTTCGTCTACTCGAGTAGAGACACGGACTTGTGTCTCAACTCTGTGTGACACACAGCCAGGCGACACGGTCGTGTGTCCGCTATAGCTTTCAAAGGGTTGCAAGTTAGGTTTTTACACGGCCTAACACACGGCCTCACACACGACTGTGTGAGATTATTTTGAAGGGTACACGGCCTAGCACACGGGCGTGTGAGGTTATTTCGAAGGGTACATGGCTTGGCACACGAGTGTGTGGCTTGGCCATGTGATCAAAGTCAGTGAGTTACACGGGCATGGACACGGGCTGGGACATGGCCGTGTGACCCCTCCAGTGTTGAAAATTTTCACTATTTTTTGAAAAATTCTCTAAGTTTCCAATTTAGTCCCGACTTGTTTCTAACATGTATTTAGGGCCTCAAGGGCTCGTATAAGGGACAATATTTATGATTTATATTGGTTTTAATATGATTATTGATATGATTTGTAATGTTTGAAGTTTATGTTCATTTGATTTGAAAACTTTAGTAATGCTCTGTAACCTTATCTAGGTGACGGATACGGATTAGTGGTGTTACAATATAGCATGAAATACCTTGGATTTTTTTGTCCCAGGACTGCCTCTACGACAAAGTCAGTTGCATCACACATCAGTTCAAACGGTAAAGTCAAGTCCACTGCAGTGACTATTCGTGCTGTAATTAATCGCTTCTTCAACTCCTCAATTGTTTGCAAGCATGGCCCATCAAAATTAAAATATCTTTTTTGTTCCAATAATGTGCAAAGAGGTTTGGATATTTTAGAAAATTCCTTGATAAATCGATGATAGAATCCTGCGTGACCGAGGAAGCTTCGGATACCTTTTACTAAAGTAGGTGGTGACAATTTCTCAATAACCTCAATTTTTTCTTTGTCAACGACAATTCCTTATTGTGAAATCCTATGTCCCAGAACAATGCCCTCGTAGACCATGAAATGACATTTTTCCCAATTCAGCACAAGATTGGTTTCTTGACATCGACAAAGAACTAACTCCAGATTTTGCAAATATTCTTCAAATGTATCGCCAAACACCAAGAAATCATCCATAAAGATTTCTAAGAATTTATCCACCATGTCTGAAAATATTGCCATAATGCAACGCTGAAAAGTTGCAGGGGCATTGCATAATCCAAATGGCATTCTTCGAAATGCAAAAGTTCCGTACAGACATTTGAATGTGGTCTTCTCTTGATCAACAAGAGCTATGGCAATTTGATTGTACCCTAAGTATCCATCCAAAAAGCAGTAGAAGGCTTTCCCTGCTAGTCTGTCCAACATTTGATCAATAAATGGTAAAGGGAAATGGTCCTTCCTTGTTGCTTTGTTGAGTTTCCGATAATCCATAGAAACCCTCCATCCCATGACAGTACGAGTAGGAATAAGTTCATTGCTATCGTTGCTTACCATAATGACACCTTCTTTTTTAGGGACACATTGAACAGGTCTCACCCAAGAACTATCAGAAATTGGGCAGCATCCAGCCATTTGATAATCTCCTTTCTCAAAACTTCTTTTATGATGGGATTCAGTCTCCTCTACTGCTCAATAGATTTTCCATACAATCCTCTAGTATTATCTTGTGCATACAAATTGTTGGACTGATTCCCTTGATATCTACAATTGACCACCCCAAGGCTTTCTTAGATTTCCTTAAAACTTCCAATAATTAAGCTTCTTGATCTATTGTTAACTTAGCAGAGATAACTACTAGCAATGTACTGTTATCTCCCAGATACACAAACTTCAAATGTACTGGCAAGGGCTTCAATTCCAACCTAGGAGCGTCTTCTCTAGATGGTCGATGAGGTTTAAAAGAACAGTCAGATAGATTTAATGATTCGAAACTTCAACTTGATCCATTTTCAATTTTCTATACTTCCATCAATTTATCAAGATCTGTAATCATGTCTATGCCAGTTAACTCACATACATCTGCATCATTTTCTGAATTGTTAGAACATATATCTTCAATTTGTTCTTATGTTGATGTATCAATAATCTCAATAGCATGAAATTCTTCAACAGTATCTGTACACTTCATAGCATAAAAGACATTAAAATTTAACTGTTGATTATTAACTCTTATAGTTAATTCACCTTTTTTAGACATCAATTAATGTTCTACTCGTTGCTCAGAAAGCTCTCCCAAGAATGATTGGTACCTCTTTATCAGCATCACATTCCAGAATAATAAAATATGCTGGAAAAATAAATTTATCAACTCTTAACAGCACATCTTTGATTTTACCTTCTAAATGTGCATAGGATCTATCAGTTAACTGTAGTGTGCCAATTGTGGGTCTCGCCTTTCCTCTTCCAAGCTTCCTGAAACTAGACTTAGGCATTAGATTTTTTCTTGCGCCCAAATCACATAATGATTTGACTACATAATGATTGCCAATAGAGCAACATATAGTAAAACTATCTGGATCCTTCAGTCTTGGTGGTAATTTGTTTCTGAGCATTGTTGTGCACCCTTTAGTGAGAGAACCACTTTCAAATTATCCTAACCTTTGCTTCTTTGATAAAATATCTTTCATGAACATCATGTAGTTAGGCATTTTCTCCAATGCTTCCACCAATGGTATGTTAATATGTAATTGTTTCACGACCTCCAAAAATTTCTTGAATTGAACATCTTCTTGGATTTTTGGAACTGTTGAGGAAAAGGTGGCGGTGGGCTTCCTTCCATTTGTCTAAATTGTTTTGTCGTGACATTTTTATCAACAATACAAAGCATTTTTCTGGTTGCTCTTTACCTTTGTAGCTTGTTCCCCTACTAATTCTGAATTCTTTTCATTTGCAAAATTTGAAATTTCTTCTTCAATAATGGTGTCATTCACAACTCCTGGTAGTTGAGTACCACTTCAAAGTGTAATGACTTTGCATTGTTCCTTCCCTTGAGATCGAGAACTGTCAGTGTCACTCGTTAATGTTCCTTGTTGTCTAGAATTCAATGCAGTGGCAACTTGCCCTACTTGATTTCCCAAAGCCCTCAAAGATGCAACATGGATTTGAGTGATAGCATCATTCTTGGCCATATACTCTTTCAATAAAGCTTCCATAGATGAAGAACTTGAAGCTAAATTTTGCTGGGCATTTTGTCATAGCAAAGATCAGTTATACCCAGGTGGTACACTCGTAGCATTCTATCGAATGGCATTACTGGCATTTCTCCCTAGATTACTCCAACTGAAATTAGGATATTGTTTCCACCCCAGATTGTATGTATTGGAGTATAGGTTTTTGTTGTTGCGATTAAAATTTCCCATGTAATAAACTGAGGCTGGCTGTAAACACATGCTTAACTTTGTTGCTTCCATTTCCTGCACTGTAGATGGCCTTTTCATTGTTTTAATCATATTTGTTACAAATGATGCCTGAGCTGTTAGAGATGTAATTGCATCAAGCTCCATTGCTCTTGTAACTCTTCTGCCAGTTCCAACTCTGGTAGTGGGGTATTAATAATCATTATTTTCTATCCTTTCCAGAATGTCATAAGCCTCATTATATAATTTATCGAGTAAAATCCCATTAGCAGATGGGTCGATAACCATTCTTGTATGAGTATTCAATTCATTGTGAAACATTTCCATTTGTGTCCAATGTTGGAAACTATGCATTGTGCATTTTCTTAGTAGCTAAATATAATGTTTCATCCTTTGATTTTCTAAAAGATGTAATAGCATTCCTCAACTTTGCATTCATGTTAGGAGGATTATATCTTAACAAAAACCTCTGTAATAGTTCATTCCACGATGCCATCGTACCTGACGACAATGCATTTAACAATACTCTAGCATGATCTCGCAAAGAGTAAGGGAATAACTTCAGTCGTAGGGCATCTTCAGGAACACCTTGTTACCTGAATGAAGCGCAGACTTCTAGAAAAAGTCATAACTGTAACCTTGGATCCTTAGTAGGCAACCCACTAAATTGTCCCACTATTTGCAGCATTTGAAACATCACTGGCTTTAATTCAAAATGTTGAGCCTGAATATGTGGCCTGAGGCTTCCTGTATTTAAATAATCTAAGATTGGCACTACATGTCCTCTGATGGGTCTATCTCTTTCATCTACAATTCGAGGAATATCATCATCCCTTTTTTCCTAATGTAGTGACTCATCTCTAACCTGATCGTTTCAAATTATTTCCACTTATCGCAACTCTTTTTCCCTTTACATTAAAGTTCTCTCAATCTCTGGATCAAAATAGTACTTTGTATTCTCTAGAATATTTCTATGCATGCACTAGCATAACTTGAAAAATAAAATTCAAAA
The DNA here is from genome assembly GCF_007990345.1 of Gossypium hirsutum. Taxonomy (NCBI): domain Eukaryota; kingdom Viridiplantae; phylum Streptophyta; class Magnoliopsida; order Malvales; family Malvaceae; genus Gossypium; species Gossypium hirsutum. The sequence goes on from NC_053439.1 coordinate 24,481,997, forward strand.
CAACTAATTAAACTAAACTAACAAAAATTAAACACAGAGTAACAAACCAATTTTCACAAATCTTGTCGATCCTAGGTAACGACGCTAAAAATTTGTTGTGTGTAAATATGTAATGAAAATGTGCAAGTGTACACGTAGATTCAAGTAATATAATGATAAGTGAGTATCGTCTCCACAGGGATCGAAAATTGATTACAATTGGTAAAGTATTACTGTAGATTTAACAAAATTAACTTGTGCAAAAGAAACAGAGTATAAATTGATGAAGGGAATTAATGAATGAACTAATAATACCAATTATAACTAAAAAAATGATAAAGGAATCTAAATGTTGAATGATAAAGGTTGGAATTACTCAGGGAATATTTTCATAACATAATAATGCCATGTCAAAATTTTGACTAACTACTGCCGAGAGAATTTCTACTATAGTCTACTACTTTTGAAAGTCAAACTTTAGTTATTATCCTGAGTCTATGAATGTATACAAGAGTCATGAATGATAACCACAATAACGTTCTTCACCTATACAGATTGCAACTTCTATGTCTAGAGTGCTACAATTTTTCTTTCGAATACTTGCCTGTATCAATCGATTAATAATCTGATGTATTTAATCTTTTTAGATTCATATCCATCTAAGAACATAACATTCAATCAACTATATCTAGAGTTTGCATACATGCATTCAAAATAAGCATAAATTGAATGAAACAGTAATTTTAACCAAAATCATATCATGGGCATTACAGCTAATTCAATATTCACCCAAATAATTCCAACCCAAAAGATAATTAGCTCATGGGTTGGGCAATGAAATTCGAAATTAAATCATTCATCAACATTCTTCAAGTTTTATGAATCACAAGAATTAAAAACAAGAAAATCAGAACAAAGGCAGAACTGTAGGAAGTTCTCACTACACTCTTGTTTCTTCTTAAGATTTTACACAAAACTCAAAAGATATCACTTCCAATACTTCGCATCTGTGGTATCCTCTTTCTAGCTACTACCCTCTTCTTCTCTTTTGAATATTTCACGCAATTACTCTACAGGATTCTATTGTAGAGAGAGTAATCGCTCCCTTTCTTTTCATTTCTCTTTTTAATCCGTGTGTTTTTCCTTTCTTCTCTCTCCACCTTTTATAGGGTAGATATGTTCCTCTCAGCACAAATCTTTTGCTCCTCTTTTTTAGGGTGATTTATCTGGTACACGTACAGTTGGCTGAGAGTGACATGGATTGAGTATGATGTCATCTTTCTGGAATTACCATAACATTTCTGTTGGTAATCTATCCCACCATTTACCGTGGCAATGTTTCACCTCTTTCGTTCTCTTTTCCTCTTCCTCTTTTCCTTCTTCTTGCCTCTTTCATCCTACATGCACCTACTACCAAAGACCACCAAACCTTTTTCCAGCAATTAAAAGTGACATAAATTTACAGTTAAAACACAATTGAAGCTTTAGCATGTAATGCTCTAGTAATAAGTCTAAAATACAAATATATTTTATTAATTACAAGCAATTACTTCAATTGAGAGGCCTAAAATATAACTCTTTTCAAGAGTTATCAATTATAAATCATTTGATCCTCAATGTCACACCTCAAGTCTAGCAGATCTAAGATTTTGGTGTATAGTGGTAAAATATTTTATTTGGTGAAGTGTAATCCACCTATATGTTTCTTTTGGTGCATAGGTGTGGGCGTATAGTAACTGCCATGTATGTAAGCGAAGATTTTCTTTCAAGATATTCTACTATTTAAAGGAAAAGATGGTGTTAAGCAAAAAGGGGTAAGTATGATATGAGTTATCGCCAAAGGTATAGTATGCCTTGTTTGTTTGAAGTACTATGCTAGTTAGGTTGTAAAGTAACCTGGTTACGAACCAACTAGATAAACTAGTCTAATATCTATATTATAAGATTCTTATTTATATTTTTCTTGAAAATTATAGACCCTTAAAAAGGTAAGTTCTGAACTGTGTGACACTTGTTAAGTTCCATTAGATAGGAAGGGTCATATTTATGTGTGAGAAGGGTTCTAAGAAAAGATTTTCTTCTTCCTTTAAGAGTACTTTCTAATTCTTTTTCTTAAATCCAATGATATATTTTCCTCAGTAAGATGGAAGTTAAGGATTCTTGGTTTAATCAGTGATGATTCCATCTTTGGGTAAGTATTACAGCTCTACATGCAGATGTTTTGAAATAGTGAGTCTATATGTGGTATATGAACAGTAAGTTGTAAGTATAAGGCTTTTCATAGGGGTTTTCAAATTTTGAGATGATAGTAAATTATATGTAAATAAGTTTTAATGATGGTCTTATGTTCTATAAGCAATTGTTTATGTTGGTTTGAGAAGGATATCTATGTTTGGAGCTTAAAACTGCACTAGGTGAGTCTCTATCGTGACTCTCTTATGTAAAATGTTCAAGTAGAAGTATATATATAAAGGATGATGGTATCTATAAAAATCAGTAAGTGTATGAGTATAGTAAATAGGAGATATGGGTTCTGATGATATGTATAAAGTTATGTTGAAAAATAATGTTGAAGGCTAAGAATACAAGTAAAGTTTCATAAATATAAAATATGAGTTCAGTCTGGAATGCGAATAAATATGGGTAAGTAAATGTTGAACAAACGTTCCTTTTTTAAAACCTCTGGTACGACAGTTATATTGCTATCAAGATTGACAGATCACAATATGAAATTAAGTCTAAAACCATGAGGTTAAGACCCATGGAATTGTATGATATGAGAACACTCATGGTGTAGCCTCTAGTAAGTTGAAGACTTGATTGACAGATCACGATACATGAATGTGTATAAGCCCATGTGGCTAAGACCCATGGCAAGATATATATGTATGTTCAAGGTGTAGCCTTCAATAATGTGTAAATCGAATTGGTAGATCACGATATATGAAATTATGTATAAGTCCCATGAGGGAGACACCTATGGCACCTTTTGTGAAATTCCACCAGGATAGTAAAGACGTAAATTTGTATGATGCCTTTATGGTGTATTATGTTTGGCCCTTGTGGTGCACTCTGCTAAGTCTATTTGGTAATGTATACTTATTCGCCCTTCTAGTAAGTTTTGGGTAAATTCTGATTGTTATGTGACAGATACTTCTTAGTTGGTTATGAAACGTCTAAGGTTAATTTGGTTAAATTAGATAAAAGAAGTTCTAAAAAGAAGTGTGCATCTATATGTTCAAAAGGGTATCTAACATGGTAATCTATTAGTTTTGAAAATGGTAGTATTCATGGTTATAAAAGACATAAGAATTGTCAATTCATGTTTGTTTGAGTTAGCTAATGGTTGAATCTGAGTTATCTAGATTATGCTATATCTGAGTTGTATAATGTCTTCTTTGGAAATCATATGGAAATTGAGTTATTGTTATCCAAAATATCTAGGGTTTCGAAAAAAAAAGTGGAATTCATCTGAATGATCTATGTAGTACATTATCAGTGAGAGATTGTATGGTATCAAGCCAAAGTATGATTTGATTAGTAGATTGATGGTATTCATATCTACGTAAGTATTCACTAAATGTGTTTGTATCTGCAGTGATTAATATTTGTGAATAAATGTTCTGGAGTGAGTTTGTGTGTTAAGAGATTATCTACATAAATAGGGCTTTGAAGGTATATTCTTTTGAAAAATACCTATGATTTATGAAACGTCTAAAAGAATCTTCAGTTAGATAGTTAAGTAAGAATTTTTACATTAAGAGTATGATAGTTTGTGTGGAAGTGTATGCTTGAACTGTGATAGTATCTGCCAAAAATGGAAGTAATTGGTTCAGAAGTGTAGTTGATGCACTGATGTTCTTCCAATCTTGTAAACTATCCACCAGGGTATTTTTGAGATAAAGCCCACTAAGTTCTCTTGAACTTACAAGATTTGTTCTTATTTTCAAGTGTGTCAGATGATTGAATGTGCCAGGAGGGATAGGCTAGGAACGCGCCAAGGTAGTGACAAAGTGGATTATTATGTATATAATGGGAAAATCGTGTAGTTTAGGGTTATGCCCTAAGAGTCTGTCTTTAACAAAATTTTATACTATAATGAGTTGTAAAGCCTATTGTAATATTTTATTTTATTTTATTTCAAATACTTTTCTTTGTTCTTAGATATGCGGTCTTTCAGTTAAATTAATAAGAAAAATATTTTTAGTAAGGAGTATTTGTCAAGGGTTTCAATAATTTAGTTAATTATTTTGTCTAGTAACAATCAAGATCTGGACCCGACGAATCAGGTCGGGTTGAGGGTGTTACAAGTTGGTACCAAAGCCATCAATTTAGTCGATCCTTTGGCAATTAAGTGAGTTAGCCTTGTATGCATAACACACCAAGCCTGGCTTAGTCCCTCAGGTATATGAAATTTTATATTTGTGTGAAAGACAATTAGTAAAGTAATATTGCGATAAGTAAGACAATAGGGAAAAATAAAGGATAAATTCATTGATGAAGTTTGAAAAATATTACATTGTAACAATAAAAGAATGTACGTGGAAAATAAAAAAATCAATTCCCCTCTTTAGCTTGATGATTAGTAGGTCTAATAGGGATCTTTTCTACTTGTTCCAAATCCTCTAGAGCCTTTTCTAAGTCAATAAAGCCTTTTGAATTTTCTTCATCCTCTACTTCGAGCATATTGAGTGAGAAGAAACCAACAGTTTGCTCTCACTTCTTTTGTAAGTCTTCCTAATATTCGCCTTCGAGATGGTAGATATTAAAGCTTAGAGAATTAGTAAGGATGTCTTTAAGAAAATTGATGTCTACCTTACTTAGATTTATTGGGCTAGTGGGCACTTTAGTGTGACGAACCAAGTTGGACCTTAACTCAGGCAGGGCTTTAGTTAAGTTCCTTGTGGTATCTTATTGATATTTTCTAAAGGCTTCTTCATTGGATTGGCGTAGACGATCTAGCTCAAACTTGTGGCATAGCTCCTAAGCTTCAAGTTGCTCCTTTAGTTATTTGACTTTCCTTTCCTGTTGGGTGCATCTAGTTTACGTGTCTATGAGCTTAGCCTTTCCGGCAATGGCGCATGAATTGAGTAAGTCAATCTTGTTTCTATAAATTTTATTAGTTCGACGTACCTCATCTATAGTCTGGTTACCAATTTTGACTGTCTTCTCTAAGCTTGCAATCTTTGTTTTATGGTAATTATTAGTTTCTTGAAGGAACCCACTCCATAGCCCATACACCATAGACAGAGCCTATGAAGACTTTGCCATTAAAGAAAGAGGAGACAATTCTGGATCGGAGAAAGTTAGGAGCTGAGAGACTCTTCCATCTGAGGTGGTATTATGTTGTTCATACTTTGGAAGATAGAGCTCAGAGAAATAAAAGATGGACCTGATGTATATAAGTCACACCATGGGAGGCACTCACTTATTTCTATAGAAGAGTCACGTTGAGTATAGTAACTGGTAAGAACCACTAGCTATTCTGAAGGTAATGTTTCTGCTGGGACCTCAGCTAGTAGAGAATCAACAATCTAAACTGGGGATTCTACATAATAGGCAGACTCCATTGGAACTACAAGGACTGCAGGAAGTGATGGAACTGGAGGAAGGAACTTGTGGTGTTGAGAGCCCCTTCCAAAGTTTACACTGTTTTAGTTGTGGCTATAAAACCTCTAACCCGTCTCTATTGCCAGATTAAGGTTATGAAGTATTACGACATTTAACAAATTCAATAATAGTGTAATACTATTCGAAATGAAATTTAAATATTAAATATTCAAAAATCAATTAATATTCATAACATATATATGGATCTAGGCCTTACATCGAACTTATGAAACATTTAAGACAAACCAGGATAAGTTATGGATTAAATTGAAACTTTTACAAAAATTCGAGTGAAAAGTGTAAACAAGGGTTTCGCGGCTATGTGGCCAGGTAGTGTGAAGGAGACTGGCCCGTGTGGCCCCAAGCATGGTCGTGTAGCTACTGCACACGTTCGTGTTCTCAGACCATGCATAATTTGAATATAGGGTCACACGGTCATGTCGCCAAATCGTGCAACTCTCTCAAACCGTGTGGACAAATCGTACATCAAAATTAATTAGACCACATTGTTGTTTAGAGTGACCATGTGGCACACAACCTTATAATAGCCCGTGTTCACCTAATATAACTTCCAAAACAAGCCACATTATCAACCATTTATTAGATACCATGCCAAACCATTTTCAACCACTTTCATATCTTCAAAACACATTCTAACATACCAAAATCTTTCAACCTATGTGCCTAACCAATATGCCTTCACTGGCACCACAAATCAATCATCAAACTAACATCAATTTCAATATTCACAATTTCATACTTCATAGACATATCAATTCATCTATTTCATTCAATACCATCTTACCATACCTCAAACCACATCCACAAAGAATAAAACTATTTTTCAAATGCACATATTGTAGACATACATTATCTAAAAGTACCAAATATGTACACAACCACAATCTTACTTAAACCAAGGCTTTCTGCAACATCAATATAAACAAATACATATGGAATTCCTAGTACATGTCATTTATATCCCAACAGCAAAATGATCAAAACTTCTACCGATTGAAGAACGGATAGTGTGTGTACTCCAACTTGAACTTCCAACCGACTAAGTTTTCTGGTGATCTACAAGGAAAGAATGCAACTAACCTAAGCAACTAATGCTTAGTAAGTTCATATAAAACTTAAACGTTAGCTTATCGAATAGGAATCAATTTATACAATTTATCCATAACTTCATTAACAAGCTCATGAGTTCATTCAATTCCTATACACTACACAAATCTCACAAGTTAGTAAGTTCACATATATATATAACTTATAACCATATCATGTCATATAACATTTGTAAATAACAAATGTAACTCAAATCATCCATCTCATGTTCATATTATATAACACATTACATTTCAATGTACTAAGTCAAGTTCCTGTGTTCAATATCTAATTCCATATAGCAACTCCGTATATCCTTCTCATTTTACACATTTATCACCTAATGAACCAAATGAAATAACGTCGGATACTTGGGAAAATGCTCACATAAGCTATGACTGTAATCATTATGCTCACACGAGTTGTGAAATGGGCCTGCTCACACGAGTTATGGGTCCGGATGTTAGGCTACACGATATTTCTCACACGAGCTCTAGAGAATCTGTAACAAATGCAAGACCTCTACCATCAGTAGGACATCCAAAACTAACACCCAAAATTGTAAATAACCCCTACTGACATGTAATATGTTTCCTAAGTATTCACGAGGTTCATATCGGCCACATTATATATCCAAATCATTTAACATCATTTTCATTTTATCATTTTAAGCACACATCCATGTATTTCTCATTTTTCAAACATAATAATCAATTTAGTCAATATCGCAATTTAGTCCAAAATCAATAATTGCCATTTATTCAATTTAAACTATATCTAACATGAATAATAGTTAACATGTTACCAAAAGCAAAAATTAACAAGTTTAAACAATACACAAACTTACCTAAACAAAAATGGTTCTGAACATGATGTCGATTACTATTCCGCTAACTTTGCTTTTCCACGATTTATGTTTAATTGATTTGTTTCTTGATCTATAAAATAATTTTCACTCAATTAAACATTTAAAAATAGCTTGAACGCTTCAATTTATGCATATAAATCATCTTGTTAACCTTTTAAAAATTTACCTTGAAATTTCACCTTATATATAATTTATTCCCTATCTCAAAACATACAAAATTTAAGAATTCTTAAGGTTCAAACGGGACTATTCATCCGTTAATTACTCAAAGCATCGATATATGTATATTCAAATCCATTTATAACTAACACGATATAACATATAATCAATTTAACTATCATTAACACAATTATAACCCATACAAACTTACCTCAATAACTATGATTGCAATAACAGAGTTGAAGTCTAGTCCAAAGCTCTAGCTTTTCCCCAATTTAAGTTTGGTTGTGGTTTATGTTGATCTAAATATATAATTGCATTCAATTAAGTGCTTCAATTAACATCAAGCATTCAATTCAATCCAGAATTCACATTATCATAAAATTATGAATTTACCCCTCCTATTTTAACTTTTTCACCAATTGGTCCTTAAGCTCGAAACTAGTAAAAATAACATTTTTACCCACCATACATGCTAGCCAAATTTCTTAGGGACCCATACCAGCTCAATTAAATCATTATTTCATCATGTTACCATAAAATTGTACTATTTTCATAAATAAGTCCCTATGCCCTAAATTTATCAAAAATCACTTAACAAAGCAAGTTTGTTTAACAACCAAGATTAATAATCGATCAATTAACATCACAAACACATCAAACTCATTCATGGAAAGTCTCTCAACATTTAAAAATTTCATTAGCTTTTATTCCCATAGCCATTTAGACCTTTTAATTAGTAGAATTCAACTTTTTTACTTTTTTTCAATTTAGTCCTTTTTACTTAATTAACCTTTTAAACTTCAAATTTTCTTAACTAAACTTTAATACGACCCTAGTATAATCCCATAGACTTTAAGTAAATATTAAAATAATAACTCACTTGCCGAAATTGTGGTCCTGAAACCAAAGTTTTCAATACCACTAAAAATAGGCTGTTACATATTGCCTTTACATCCAAAGTTCGCTTGTACTACCTTTCCAGTGTTATGCTTCGCTTGGATCACTTGCCTCGCTGTTGCTTACCTTGTAATCTAACTATCATAGTGTTTAGAAAGGAGTGTGTGAGTTCTTGCGAACTCAATGAATATACAGGAAAGAATAACCACAAGCACGCACAAAACATAAGTCAATAAAATTTTTACCAATGTGTTGTTCTACGAATTGGGTTTGCCACATTCACGCGAAGCCTAGTTTGTAGTTACATGTTGTAAGTTAGCTTTTAACAGTAAAACATAATATTTTGTAAAACACAATCTTATTCACATGTTTTTTTTTCCCATTGGATAAGAAGATCTCCTTATAATGCCTTAAAATGACTCAATGAGTCTTAACATGTCCCATAAGTGTAGCATAAAGTTAAACACTCTCCAAACACACCAACATGTCTTATTGAATGGAGCTAGGCTCAACATTCCTTTATCTGTCCAACATGTCCTAGGGCCTCTCGCTCAAAACACAAAACATAAAGGTGAATACTCACAATCCTATGGCATGCCATTATATCCAACAATTACAAAAGATTATAGTGTAAAAAATTTCCTTAAACATAGAGCTCCTAGCTCGCAATTCAAGAGGAGCTCGTAAATCACTGTTCATATCTATCACTCAATACAGAGCTTGCATATAATTGTTCATATTTAACCACAAAACAAAGTTTTAGAGAAGGCTTACACTTGGAACTTAGGATAAAACCCTAAGCTCCTATTTAACATTATATTTCGCACATACAAGTGGTGATCTATGAACACTCACCAATTTGCTAAAAACTTTAAACAAGCTTTTCTTTTCCCTTGTATTTTCTTGTAAACGATTCTGTCAAGTTCACAATTTCACAAACATACACAAGTCACTAACAGACGAAGGACATTAAGAACTCATACATAAACACAAGTGAACCTAGGTTCATACATGCTAGTCTTTTGGTGAACCTAGTTCCCTTTGTTGCAAACTCTTCCAAACATCGACATAATAGGGAAACAGAGTCTTACCTTAGATCCTGAGAGCTAAGTTCTAGGTTTTTGTTTTCGTACAACATAATCTATGAAGGAATTTGAGAGAGTTTTGTTATCTAACAAAATGTAAATCTTCAATGAAAAAGGTTTAATTTATAGGAACTAAGTGTTTTAATGTTTTTACAATACACTAGTTGTAGTAGAAGTAGGAAATAGTTACATGCATGAATGGTGTTGCAAAGAAAAAAGTAAGTTGACTTCCGAATTCTGGTATAATTACTATTTGACTTCTCCTACTTTCGATTATTAGCCCAAAATAGTGATTACAGCTTGCTAGGCCCACTAGCAAACCCCAGCTCGCCAGGCTCACTGTTGAAGACCAACTCGCCAAGCCTACTTGCGAACACCTGCTCGCCAAGCCTACTGGTGAACACTGACTCACCAAGCCTACTGGTGAACCCTTGCTCGCCAATTCCATTGGCAAACCCCTACTCACCAAGTCCACTAGCAAACACCAGCTCATCAAGTTTACTGGTGAACACTAGCTCACCAAGTTCAACTGGCGAGCTCTAACTTGGCAGGCCTTAAACTCTTAGGCCCAATTTTCGGATGTCACACTCTCCGCCTACTTATAGGTAAACCACCACTCTTTCTTCCATCTTCTCTCCCTTGTTAATCTGATTAGTTAACAATATCAAATGTCAAAAAAATTAATGATAACATTGATGTTTATACAAGGATCAATCAAGGAAAAGATGACGGTGGTGCTAGGCAGTTCACCTTGCTTAGGGTAAGGTGAAAAATTGTTATGCATTGTGGTCGGGTTATTACAGTGATTAAGTTAGGTGAAGGAATAGGGGAGAATGATTCGATAGAGAAGATGGATGCTGTCTTAATCAAGGCTAAGGGTTTTTATACCTTTAGCTATGATCCTGAAGTGCCACGTATGATTTCTTCATAGGTGAGTCAAGGGCAAGTTGGCAAGATGATCTACCACCATAAGTCTAAGAACGGTGGTGATTGGACATATTTTCAATCACTTCTGTAACACCCTAACCCGTATTCCTCGCCAAAATAGGGTTACAGAGCATTATCAAATAAACATAACCTAAAAACATTCATTTCCAAACATTTCAATAAACATAGCATAATCCAATTATATACATGCATATCGTCCCTTAATCGATTCCGCGAGTCCTTAAAATCAATTTAGAAATGACTCGGGACTAAATCGGACACTTTTGAAACATTTAGGAAAAAACTGGAAAAATTGAACTGCAGGGGTCAGATGGGCATGTGGCCAGGCCTTATGACTCACACAGCTGAGACACACGCCCGTGTCTCAAGTTGTGTAACATCAAAATGGGGACACACGGTTGTGTCCCAGCCCATGTCTATGCCCATGTAACTCTCTGACTTGGGTCACACGGCCAAGCCACACGCCAATGTGCCAAGCCGTGTAACTTTCGAAATGGCCTCACACGCCCGTGTGTCAAGCCATGTGCTAGGTCGTGTAACTGCCTGACTTGTAACCTTTAAAACCTACAGGGGACATATGGTCGTGTGTCACACACGGCTGAGCCACATGCCTGTACCTTAGGCTGTGTGGACAAGAAATTGGCTAAAATCAAGCCATTTCTTTCACCCATTCCTAACATGTACCTACAAACCATTTACATATATGATCAAGGCACCAAATCATACCACAACATGCATAATATGACCAACTCAATAGGCCAAGAATACATCCAACCAATATGCCATAAAGGCACCTCAATCACAACCAAACAAATATACTTAAACTTATGCATAATTGACCATAATTCCAACATATACATTTAATGCAATATCATCTCAAAGCATACCATAGTTGAGACCATTTAAAGCATAGCAACTTAAATCACCTACAAGCCAAAACAAGCCCTAAGTGTTTACTTTCATACCATTCTAACTAAACCAAAAAGATACATATTTACAATATTAGTAATGTACCTTGTAACACCCCTAACCCGTACACATTGTCGAAATAGGGTTATAGAGCATTACCATAAAAACATAACTCAAACCATTCATTTCTAATCAGTTCATAAATCATAACATAATCCATTCAAACACGTGCATATCGTCCCTTATTTGAGCCTTCGAGGCCTTAGAAACACTTTAGAAACGATTCGGGACTAAATCAAAAACATTTAAAACTTTATGGAAAAAGATAGAAAATTCCACACTGTAGGGGTCACACGGTTGAGACACATGCCCGCGTCTCAGGCCGTGTGGACATTTGAAGTAGGGACACACGACCGTGTCACAGCCCGTGTCTATGCCCGTGTAACACTCTGACTTGGGTCACACGGCCAAGCCACACACTCGTGTGCTAGGTCGTGTAACTCTCTAAATACCACATTTAAAACCAACAGGGACACACGGCCGTGTCGCATGGCCGTGTGTCACACACGGCTGAGACACACGCCCATGTCTTAGGCCATGTGGACAAGAAATAGGCCAAATGCAAGCCATTTCTTGCACCCAATTCAAGCACACCCTTACAAGCCATTTGCACATATGACCAAGGTATCAAAACATGTTCAAAAATGAATAAAATGACCAAATTCAAATGACCAAATTTCGTTCAACTAATATGCCATAAGGGCACCTCAAACACATACATTAAACATACCTAAACATGTGCATATTTAACCATTTATCAACTAACTTGTTTCCATAACAAAACATATCACAATTGACACATACCAACCTTACCATATTAGATTCATGCCATAGCAAAATAACATTACAATTTGGACCACTTCTCACATGTATCAAAGTCATCTAAATGACACTAATCTAGCCATTACCAAATGGTTCCAACAACTAGCACATAAACATACCATATTTCAATCATGCACATATATTCAAAATCTTTCCAAAGCATACCATAACTTGACTATGTTGTGGTTAATTCATCACCTATAACTTTGACCATTCAAACATGCATTATCACATTGTCATAACAACACACATCAACAAGGCATCAAAAGTACCAAGGTTACATCAGCTAAAATGACATATACATGTCAAACTCATCAACTAACATAAACCACAAGTCCACCTATACATGTCATTATAACCTTGATCAAAACATCAGAATCTACCAATTAAACCTCTGGATAGAGTAATAGGTCTCCGACGAGCTTCGAAATTGATCGAGCTTCTGATAATTTGTAAAGTAAGAGAAAGGTAACTACGTAGGCAATGAATGCTTAGTAAGCTCATAGAACATGAAACATAACTTATCACTTCAATACTATAATACATAGAATATCCCTAATACTTTAAACTTGGTATAAACATATTGAACACTATTCAACTCACATTTGAGTATCTTCATCAACATCACATATACTTTTCATATATAACATATTGGGATTTATAAGTCGTAATACATAATCATCAACCTTTTCATAAGACTATGAAACATTCTATTTACTTACTTTCCCTTCCATTCTGAATGCTTAGCATAAGCCTAAACAACATTATCATTTCATGAATTAGTGTATTTATCCATGATATAGGTAAATTATTCCATAGTATAAATAAACTTCTCACATATAAGTACATCATTTATCACATCAGACCTTTTATAATATCACAATACATTCCAATTATAAACTTACCGTTTCATTCCCTTTTCTTACCCATTTCATATGCATAGTACAAGCATAAGCATAAACATCAATCATAAGCACAAGCTTGGCACAAGCCTAAGCACATCAATTACACATGTTAGTTCATTTAAACATAACTCATATGAATTTAACATGGATGACCATTATACTGGAGCATGATTCAATTGGATTTATCATCCATCATAACATAACATGTTTTCCATGTAGCTCACCATTCCAATGTATTTCATACATACATGTCTTGGTTCATATTGAACACTTACCATTTCCTTTCAATTTCATACCCATTGAACCGTCATCGGATACGCAAGATAGCTCACACGAAGTGTGCTAAACATATAATCTTAACATTTCTTTTCTTTTACATCGTTGCTCATAGGAGTTGTGAAATGGGTCTGCTCACACGAGCTGTGAAATGGGCTTGCTCACACGAGTTGTGGGTCGAAATGTAACCCTACATGATGCTGCTCACACGAGTGGTGGAGTTTCTGCAACAAATGTTGGACCTCAGCCATCGGTAGGAAATTCAAGACTAGCACCTGAAAACATGGAAACCCTAATGACATGTCATTTGTATGCTATGAATTCCTAAGGTTCAAATAAGGCTCGATAGTTGTTGAAACATCGTTGGATTTCCATTGTTTCATTACATGATAAATTGCATAATAGCATATATACATATTGATTCAATCACAATATAACCACATATTAAACATTCGATTTAATCAACATTTAATTGATTATAGTTCATACGAACTTACCTGGCTAAATTGCAAAAATGTCAAAGTACAAGGTATTTGGTAATTTTCCACTCGATCTTGATTTAAATTAATAATTTCATTCAATTTATTAATTTAAATAGTAAAACAATTTATTTTATGCAATTTAGTCATTTTGACATTTTAACAAAATTTCCCTCAACTTTTCATTTTTATTCAATTTAGTCCCTAAGCCTAAAACACGCAAATTAACCATTTTTAATGCAAAATCATGCCAACCGAATATTCATGGCATCCAATAAAGCCTACATTTGTAATAATTTCACAAAAAATCCTTGTATTTTTACTATTTCAACAATTTAGCTCCTAATTGGTAAATTTATCAAAATTACTTATCAAAATACTTATAAATAATAACTAATACCTCAAATTCTTCATTTAATATCTAAAATGACATAGATTCATCAATGGCAACATTCAATATCTTTAATAGTTTTAAAATCAAATGTATAGGCTAGCTAGACTTAGTTGCAACGATCTCAAAAACATAAAAATTAAAAGAAACAGGTGAAAAACAGACCCACATGCATTCAATGAAGCTTGGCCAAAGCTTGAGCATGCTTTCATGGAGGTTCGATGATGAAACAAGCAAATGGGGAAGAAAACATTATGGTTTCTTTATTTTATTAAGCTTTTTCTTTATTTAATTTATTAAAATAACATATAAAACCTTAAAATTAAAAGAAATTAAAGCATCAACCATTCCACTATTTTAAGGATGGTTTATTTATCCATTAAGGCAATCCAATTATAATTCTTTAATCAATTAACACCTTTAAACTAAAAGCGATTGACTTTTTCAACTTTTACGATTTAGTCTTTTTTACTTATTTAACTATGGAAACATTAAATTTTCTTAACTAAATTTTAATACAACCTTAATAACACTCCGTAAATATTTTAAAAAATATTTACGGCTTGGTTTATAGAAATGAAGTCCTGATACCTCATTTTCTAAAACCACTTGACCTTAAGGTCTTACCACTTGAACTTAATTAATCATTTATATAACATCAATTATCATATCAAAAACCTTTTTAAAACCATAATTGACTCATAAATATTAAATAATAATATTTACAAACTTACTTGTCAGATTTGTGGCCTCAAAACCATTGTTTCTGACACCACTGAAAAATAGGCTGTTACAACTCTCCCTCTACAAAAATTTCGTCCTCGAAATTTTTCACCTGATAATAGCCATCAAGTTGAGTCCTTCTTCCACCTTTCTAATGGTAGTGCATAAATAAATCAATCATAACTCTTATCAATTCATAACTCATATAAAAAATAATATTAGAACTTGATGTTGTATCTGGATTTAACTAAATAGCTATGATGTTCTCCTATCATAACTTTATCACTAGTAGCACATCTACCAAAAAATTGCCAACAATCACCTGTCGAAATATAACCGAAAGGAAACCTAGATTTCCAACCTATCTCAATGGTCTATTTACCATCTAAGTCCTTTCACTTTAAAGTTTCATAGCTATTTGATACATTTATCTACTAGAACTCTACTTTTGCATCTTTTATGATTTAGTCCTTTTCACTTAACTAAGCATGGAAACGTCGAAATTTCTTAATGAAATTTTTATACAACCCTACTAACATACCACAAACATTAAAATAATAATAAAATAAATATTTACTTGTGGATTTGTGGTCCCAAAACCAGTATTTCGATTTTACTGAAAAATGAGTTGTTACAACTCTCCCCCTAAAGGAATTTTTGTCCTCAAAAATCTTACCAGAAAATAGGTTCGAGTATTGCACTTTTATAGCTTCTTCTGGTTCCCAAGTAGCTTCTTCTATACCGTGACATCGCCAAAGAACTTTCACTAAATCTATGCTTTTACTTTTCAATTCTTTAACCTCTCGAGCTAGAATTATGATGGGTTCTTCACCGTATGTCATATCTGGCTGAATTTCAACATCAACAAGTGAAATCACGTGTGAAGGATCTGATCGATACTGTCGCAACATAGTTACATGGAATACATTGTCAACCTTTTCTAACTCTGACGGTAAAGATAATCTTTAAGCTACCGGCCCAATCTTCTCAATGATCTCATACAGCTCGATAAACCGCGGACTAATCTTTCCTTTGCAACCAAATCGAAGAACATTCTACTAAGGCGATACTTTTAAAAATATTTTTTTGCCGACTTGAAATTCGATGTCTTTTATTTTCAAATCCACATAAGATTTCTATCGATCTGAAGCTGCGTTCAAACTGTCTTGTATCACTTTAATCTTTTCTTCAGTTTCTCGTACCAAATCAACCCTGTGAAGCTTTTTTTTCATTAAGCACAATCCAATACAATGGAGTTTGACATTTCCGACTAGAAGAGCTTCATACGGTGCCATTTTTATACTCGATTGATAACTATTGTTGTATGCAAATTCAACCAACGGTAAAAATCTCTCCCAGTTACCTTTAAACTCCAAAATGCAATATTGAAGCATATCTTCGAGTATCTGAATCACTCGCTCAGATTGACATTCGATTTGAGGATGAAATGAGGTACTAAAATGCAAGCGAGTACCTAGAGCATCGTGTAACTTGCTCTAGAATCGAGACGTAAATTGTAGATCTCTATCAGAAATAATGGAGACTAGCACCTCGTGCAATCTAAAAATCTCAGCCACATACAACTCTGTTAATCTCTCAAGTGAAAAATCTCTACGCACTGGAATGAAATGTGCGAATTTCATCAAACGGTCAACAATGACCCAAACAACATATTTCTTTCTCGGAGATAGAGTCAATCCCGATACGACATCCATCTTAACACAATCCCATTTCCACTTTGGAATCATCATCGGCTGTAACAAACCAGAAGGTACATTGATGTGATCTCGGCCGCATCATGTTACGACACAACTCGATACCACCAAAATTGGCCCAAACTGGAAGGGCCCAAGTCCCAAATGAAGCTTTTAATTTTAGTTTGTTAATTTGGTTGCTGGAATAAGGACTTTGATTTATTTATTTTAGTTACTTTTGTTATTATAATATGAGTCTTTAATTATGTCTTGTTTATTAAATGCATCTTTAATTAATGTCTTGCATTATTGATCTACATCTTTTAATTATGACATGCATTATGTGTTCTGTATTTAATAAAGTCATGCATTAAGTTACTCTCATGTTAGTTAAGATTGCATCATAAATTATGTCATGCATTATGTAACTCCTATGTTAGTTAAAGTTTGCAGTTTTTAATGAAGTCATGCATTAAGTAATTCATTGTTCATTTAGTTTACATCTTAATTAAACCAAGCATTTAAGCATCTTAGTTGTTAAATATGTTTGAATTTGTTAATAATTAATTTGGTTGTTACTTTTTTTAATGCATAAGCTATAGTGTGTTTAATTTTTCTTAAATAAATTGATTGTGTGATTGTTGTAGGAAAGTCCAAAAGGTTGGTCACATATTTAAAGCTACAATAGGGCTGTTCATTTGCCAAGAAGAATCAAATGTTGTCACATTCAATTGGCTGTCCAGTTTTGGCATAAAAGAGTGTGCATTTGGTCACTTAATTGCTGGTGCATATTTGGAACGTTTTTGGGGGATATTGAAGCACTCTGATACGACCCGCCCCCGGGAACGGCTATTGTTTCAGCCTACAAGCGAGGCTCGTCGTGTTTGCAAGCTGGACGTAGCTCAATCTTATTTTGTGGAGCTTCATTTAGCTCATTTCCAGCTCCTTTCAAGTTCAATGAGCTCGAACTAGCTCAATTTCATTAAGACCTTATTATAGTAGCTGAAATAATTATTTGAGTCATTTAATTAGTTTATTACAGCTCAATTAATATTCATTATTTATTTGGTTTAAAATCTGGACAAATTTAATTATGCATGATAATTGAGTTATAATTATATGTTATTAATTTGTCTTAATTTCTACAGCTCATTAATATGTTTTTTATGCATGTTTTAATGTGTCAATTTTATTACATGTTTTAATTATGTCCTAAGGTGGCCGAATTTAATGTGCATAATTTTTGTGTCATTTGCTGCCAAATTAATGTGTTTAAAAATGTATTTGATTTATTGAATAAATTTTGCTGTAGGTACATCCCATTTGGACGTCCTTGGTGCATGAATGAATTAAAAGAAGATACATGTAAGGGGACGACACATGCATGTTTGGGGAATTAAATTTGGCTGCTGTTTGAAGTATCCTAGGTGACCATTCGGCCAAAGAAGCTATTGTTTCCTACTCCCAAGTTGACCATTCAGCCGACTTTTAATTCTTTTCACATTGCTGGATTCATCTTGGCTGTTCGGTTCTATATGTTCACATGCCATGACTCTTCAAAGCTGAGTTTTCACACCTTGGTGGCTGCTCATTACCTCCTTTAATTGCTGATCACTTTTCAACAAAAGTTGCCAATTAATTGAGTTTGTTTAAGTCCATTAACCGAACCTAGCTGCTGCCATGCATCTTTCCAAGCTTCTAAGTTCATTGCTCTTTCTAGAAGATGACCATTGGAGCTCCATTCAGCCGAATTTAGTTAAGCACATTAAAGGAATTCATTTGCTTAATTCTTAAGCATTCATATGACTATTCGGCTAGCCTAGTCTTTGTCTATAAATAGTTGTTAAATTCAATTTGTAAAGGGACTTTTGGACATTTTAATTAGCGAATTGCTGCCAAATTTGTGAGGCATTTTCTCTCAAATTTCGTTCGAGGCCCGTAAGACTTATCTAAGCTTTTAGTGGCATCTTTCCGAGTCTTTTTCGAACTTATCACTCCTTAAACCCGAGTGTGGTGTTCACCTTTGATACCTTTGGTTCATACTTTCCTAAGTATCGGGTCAAGGTCCTTTTTAACCATTTCCAATTCATTTAGGTCCTATAAGTTTCGGGTCGACACTTTTCTTTAGTGTTGGTTCATTCTTGACCTCTTTGAACCATTACCAATCCGTACCAAATACCATACCATTTCATACCAATTCCATACCATTTCGTACCAATTCCCAAATACCAAAACGTACCAAAACCAAATACCATTTCTTAATTATCCTAAACCGAACTCTTCCATTCTATTCATACCATTTCGACTTAAACCAAATCCATATCCAACTTTGCACGAACTTATCTTACTTCTTTGTACACAAATATATTCTAACTCCTTCTCGTCTAATCTACTTCTTCGTTTAAGATCGGGAATCAAACGACTCGGACTCAACTACTAAACCGAGATCATATCATTTGGTATCAGAGCTGGTAAAAACGAGAAGTACGAGCACTCGAAGTCAATTTGAAATAGGTACGTAAAAAAAAGGAGTTCGAAAAAAAAAGAAAAAAAAATTTGAAAAAAAAAATTGAAAAAAAATTGCATGCGGTTTAGGTGCGGACGAAAAGAACGTGAAAGATCCGTAAAAAAAAAAAAGAGTCTGGAGACACTTCAATAGAAATTTTTCCAAAATCTCATTCTACACTCTTTTATATCCCCCGTAGTGAAATTTCACGCAATTAAAAAAATTTCGATATAAAAAAAAAAGTGTTTCGAGTTTGTAAGTTTGGCATTCTCTTCTATTCATCTTCTAAGCCACACTTAGCCTAAAGCCTTTCTTGTTTCTTTTAGCCTACCCGTAACCTAACATCAATCCCTTGTAAAGCCATTTGAAGCCGACCCATTGAACTACGATAAGGTCACGACGAGTCGCTTACGAAATCACGAGAAGAAATTGAGTGGAACAAGGCACGAGTGTTGAGAGAGCATTAGAGAGAAGAAAAAGCCATTAAAGAGTGTAAACACGAGTGGAGTGCCGAATTATTTTCTTTTTGAGTGACTTGTGAGTTTTTGTTGTGAGGTTATAATTTCATATATCAAGAAGCCCTACAATAAACATGGCAGAAAGGCAACCTGTTCGAAATGTGCCGGACTTGAATTTGCAAGCATTGCTACGCGAGGTGGAACGATTGTTCAATCAAAAGTTAGAACCGATTCAAGATAGACTTGATCGTGTGGAAGGAAGAGCCCAACGAAGGAGAACTCCCTTAAGCCCTCCGAGAAATCGAGGACGGCGATCTGATTTAGATGATGAATCTTCCGAGTCGATTGAACACGAAAGTGATCAAGGGTCCAATGCGAATGTTCAACGAAGAGGCCAACGCAACCGAGGCCAACGAAATCGAGGGAGGTTCGATGATGACTTGAAAAGCATTAAGTTGTCAATCCCTTCATTCCAAGGCCGATCGGATCCCGAAGCTTATCTCGAGTGGGAGAAAAAGATCGAGCTTATATTTGAATGCCATAACTATTCTGAGGCCAAGAAAGTTAAGTTGGCTGCTATCGAATTTTCGGACTACGCAATGGTGTGGTGGGACCAACTTACAACTAGCCGAAGGCGAAATGGCGAGCGTCCTATCCAAACATGGTCCGAGATGAAGGCTGTAATGCGACGACGTTTCATCCCTTCGTACTACCATCGGGAGTTGTACCAAAAACTTCAAAATCTTACACAAGGGACGAGAAGCGTGGAGGATTACTTCAAGGAGATGGAAGTGGCCATGATTCGAGCGGATGTGGAGGAAGATCGAGAGGCAACTATGGCTCGTTCCTTACCCGGACTTAACCGTGAAATTGCCAACATAGTTGAGTTGCAACACTACGTAGAGATCGTCGATATGGTTCACATGGCGATCAAGGTCGAAAAGCAACTCAAGATGAAAGGAGCCGTACGTGGTTATTCCTCTTCGAATGCATCTAAGTGGAACCAAGGGGCAAGTAAGAATGTTTCAACGAATCAATCAAAAGAAAATGTGGTGCCCATGAAGTCCAACAAGTCTGTGGCTGAATCTAGCAAAGGTAAGGCCATTGAAAATACTCAATCCCGAACACGTGATATTAAGTGTTTTAAGTGTCAAGGGAGAGGGCACATAGCGAGCCAATGCCCAAATCGCAACACAATGGTGATACTCCCTAATGGTGAAATAGAATCGGAGGAGGAAATAGACAAGAATGAAGAAGAGATCAACAATCCTTCCGACAACGAAGATGAGATAGAGTTTGCCGTTGAAGGCGAAATGCTCATTGTTAAAAGAAGTCTTAGTGCACAAAGCTCTATAGGTGAACCGCAACGCGAGAATTTGTTTCATACCCGATGTTATGTTCATGGAAAGGTTTGTAGCGTTGTGATCGATGGCGGGAGTTGCACAAATGTTGCAAGCACACTTATGATCAAGAAGTTGTCTTTGCCGACCCTTAAGCACCTGAGTCCCTATAAGATGCAATGGCTCAATGAAGGAGTCGAACTTAAGGTAACCAAACAAGCCTTGATTCCCTTTTCAATTGGAAAGTACCAAGACGAGATTTTGTGCGACGTTGTGCCCATGCATGCGGGCCATTTACTGTTTGGGAGGCCGTGGCAATTTGATCGGCGAGTCAAGCACGATGGGTTTTCTAACCAATATTCATTCAAGCACAAAGGCAAAAATATCACTTTGGCCCCATTGTCTCCACAACAAGTGATGGAAGATCAACAACGATTAAAGCAATCCTTGGAAGATTTGAATGAACAAAAAAAGAAATTGAGAGAGAGTGAAAAAGAAAAGAAAAATGATTCAAAAGAAAAGAATCGAGATTGTGAGAAAAACAAGATCAAAGAAAAAGAAAGTGAAAGAAATTTGAGTGAGAGAAAGAAAAATGTTTTGATTAATCGTTGTCTTCCTGTCTCTTCATTTTTTCAGGTTAAACCAAGCAAGGAATTACGATTACATTATATTCCTGAGAAGAGAAGGTTCATATTGCGAGAGAATGGTAAAACCGATCCTCAAATCCATAATCTCAAGGATAGACAAGGTTTGGTTTCTGAAGAACTAAAAACATCTCTATTTTGTTCAAAAGGTGATGACATTCGTGAATATGACAAGTTTGGTGAAGAAGTGGAAGATTATTGGCCAGTACTAAGTTTAAATTTGCAAAACTTGATTCGACTAAGTGATCTTGTTTCTTTTGGCCGATTAATATTTTTTTCACATATTTGTTTAAAAGACTTTTGTGGATTTGTGGTTATTCGTTAACATCTATTCGTCCATTGGATGGGATTTTTCATGGTGAAGATTTGACCAATCGATTTAATTGTTTGATTCATAAGTCTTCGAATCCATTTGATAGAGTGTGTTGTGGGATATGTGTTTCTTTGCATGAACTGTTCATATTCATAGAATTATTTCTCATGTCTAGTTCCTTGATGAATTTGGAAAGTCAATGTGGAAAGGTAATGCTTATCTATATTTTTGAATTCGGCAATAGTTCTTTTGCTCTAATTATGATTGAAAATTTGGAAAGAGTTCGCAAGTTTTTAGTTCATTGTGTCATTCATAATTTTCCTTATTGTGTAGGTGACACTTTGAAGTGGCTTTGCCTTAAAGAGGGAGGGCAAGTAACCAATCGGTGTTATTTTCAATCTATTCATGAATTTTAGGTTGCTGGGCACAAGTTTGTCAAATTCAACAACCAAGGGGTCTTTGTTAATAGAAGTTTCTTCGCGAGCAAGTGGCCCGATTTGGGGACAAATCGCTTTAAAGAGGGAGGGATGATACAACCCGCCCCCGGGAACGGCTATTGTTTCAGCTTACAAGCGAGGCTCGTCGTGTTTGCAAGCTGGACGTAGCTCAATCTTATTTTGTGGAGCTTCATTTAGCTCGTTTCCAGCTCCTTTCAAGCTCAATGAGCTCGAACTAGCTCAATTTCATTAAGACCTTATTATAGTAGCTGAAATAATTATTTGAGTCATTTAATTAGTTTATTACAGCTCAATTAATATTCATTATTTATTTGGTTTAAAATCTGGACAAATTTAATTATGCATGATAATTGAGTTATAATTATATGTTATTAATTTGTCTTAATTTCTACAGCTCATTAATATGTTTTTATGCATGTTTTAATGTGTCAATTTTATTACATGTTTTAATTATGTCCTAAGGTGGCCGAATTTAATGTGCATAATTTTTGCGTCATTTGCTGCCAAATTAATGTGTTTAAAAATGTATTTGATTTATTGAATAAATTTTGCTGTAGGTACATCCCATTTGGACGTCCTTGGTGCATGAATGAATTAAAAGAAGATACATGTAAGGGGACGGCACATGCATGTTTGGGGAATTAAATTTGGCTGCTGTTTGAAGTATCCTAGGTGACCATTCGGCCAAAGAAGCTATTGTTTCCTACTCCCAAGTTGACCATTCAGCCGACTTTTAATTCTTTTCACATTGCTGGATTCATCTTGGCTGTTCGGTTCTATATGTTCACATGCCATGACTCTTCAAAGCTGAGTTTTCACACCTTGGTGGCTGCTCATTACCTCCTTTAATTGCTGATCACTTTTCAACAAAAGTTGCCAATTAATTGAGTTTGTTTAAGTCCATTAACCGAACCTAGCTGCTGCCATGCATCTTTCCAAGCTTCTAAGTTCATTGATCTTTCTAGAAGATGACCATTGGAGCTCCATTCAGCCGAATTTAGTTAAGCACATTAAAGGAATTCATTTGCTTAATTCTTAAGCATTCATATGACTATTCGGCTAGCCTAGTCTTTGTCTATAAATAATTGTTAAATTCAATTTGTAAAGGGACTTTTGGACATTTTAATTAGCGAATTGCTGCCAAATTTGTGAGGCATTTTCTCTCAAATTTCGTTCGAGGCCCGTAAGACTTATCTAAGCTTTTAGTGGCGTCTTTCCGAGTCTTTTTCGAACTTATCACTCCTTAAACCCGAGTGTGGCGTTCACCTTTGATACCTTTGGTTCATACTTTCCTAAGTATCGGGTCAAGGTCCTTTTTAACCATTTCCAATTCATTTAGGTCCTATAAGTTTCGGGTCGACACTTTTCTTTAGTGTTGGTTCATTCTTGACCTCTTTGAACCATTACCAATTCGTACCAAATACCATACCATTTCATACCAATTCCATACCATTTCGTACCAATTCCCAAATACCAAAACGTACCAAAACCAAATACCATTTCTTAATTGTCCTAAACCGAACTCTTCCATTCTATTCATACCATTTCGACTTAAACCAAATCCATATCCAACTTTGCACGAACTTATCTTACTTCTTTGTACACAAATATATTCTAACTCCTTCTCGTCTAATCTACTTCTTCGTTTAAGATCGGGAATCAAACGACTCGGACTCAACTACTAAACCGAGATCATATCACACTCAAAGCTCATTATGGTGACTTTTCAAATGGACCAAGAGTGACTCTTCAAGTCTGACTTGTTTCATGCACTCAAAGCTGTTATGGTGCCAATTAAAGAGATGAATACACAATCATTAAGGCATTTGGTTAAGGGGAAAATGAAGGGACATCAAGTAGCACATTTAAAGGACCATTAAGCCTTCATCAAGTGAAAAGGCATGACTTTTCAGCTATGCATAAATCAAGTGAAAAGACATGACTCTTTGGCTGTCCATTAAGAGTTATAACTGAATTTAAATATTTTAATAACTTTAGTTAAATACTGAAGGTGAAAGGTCACAAATAGGCATTTGAACAGTCATAATAATGCCTATAAATAGATTGTAAGAAGACATTATTTTGGTTAGCCAATACACTTTGACATTTTATGAATTTTAATTCATCTATGAGTTTATTCAACTCTCTAAATTCGTTTAAGACTCAAGCTGACTTATCTAGCATAGCTAGTGGCATCTTCTTTGTTTCTTTGAACTTATCACTAAATCCGAGTGTAGCATTCACCCCATTGATACCTTTGGTTCCTATTTTCCTAAATAGCAGGTCAAGGTCCTATTTCAATCACCTATCCAACTTTAAGTGTCCTATAAGTCTCGGTTACAATACTCACTTTAGTATTGGTTCATTCTTGACTCTTAAACTCTATTTCCATTCCACCCTCAACTATCCACTTAATTACCTTGTTACTTGTCCACCAAAACTTCATCATCCATTTCCTTAACCATTTTCATTGTTTTGTCGAATTCCATACTAAACTTATTTTCTCCATCTAACCTTAACCTTTATACATATTCGAAACCTTTTGTTTAAAGCCTATACTTAGCCAAATTCCATCAAACTCTGAATTGAACGAGACTTCTCCATTTTACGATCGGGCAATCTAAACGAATTGAATCATCACTGAGGCAAGTTTGTATCATACATGATGTTCGGCTTTAACTAGTTGACAAACTAAACATCTCGATACGAGCTCAAAAATCTCTCGTTTCGTACCTGGCCACCAGTACATTTGTTTCAAATCACCATACATTTTATAGCTACCAGGATGAATAGACAAACTACTACTATGAGCTTCCTGTAAAATCTTCTGGACGAGATCTGAATTCTTTAAAACACAAATTCTACCTTTGAAATACAAACTCTCATCTGTATCAACATGAAAGTTTGAATCAAGTGACGTTTCAATCTATTTCTGTTTAGCTATCAATACATCATCACACTTCTGGGCTTCATAAATTTGTTGTAAGAACATCGGTCTAGCTTTCAACTCAGCTAAAATCGAACCATCATCAATCAATGTCAACCACGTGTTCAAAGTTCATAAAGAAAACATATATTTTCTACTCAAAGCTTCAGCAACAACATTAGCCTTTCCCGGATGATAATCAATGATCAAATCATAGTCTTTCAATAACTCGAGCCATCTGCGCTATCTCGAATTTAAATCTTTCTATGACATTAAGTATTTCAGAATTTTATGATCCTTGAAGATATGACATTTTTCTCTATAAAATGGTGTCACCAAATCTTCAAAGCAAACAATCGCTGCAAGCTCTAAATCATGCGTCGGATAATTTTTTTTGTACGGTTTCCACTGTCTAGAAGCATATGCTATCACTTTACCCTCTTGCATCAGAACACAGCCCAAACCGTTTAACGATGCATCACTATAAATTACAAATTCTTTACCTGACTCTGGTTGAACTAACACCGGTGCCTCGGTTAACAATGCATTCAACTGATTAAAGCTTTACTAACATTTCTCGAACCACTCAAACTTAACATATTTTTGCAACAGTCTCGTCAACGGTGTAGCAATCATCAAAAATCCCTTGACGAATCTTCTATAATATCCGGCTAACCTAGAAAACTTCTAACCTGAGACACATTTCTTGAAAGCTTTCAATCTACCACAGCTGAAATTTTGCTTGGATCAACTCTAATGCCATCGACCGATAGAACATGTCCTAGAAATCTGATTTCTCAAAACCATAACTCACATTTGCTAAACTTGGTGAATAATTGGTTTTTGTGCAAAGTTTGCAAAACAATTCTCAAATGCTCGGCATGTTTTATCTCATCTCATGAATAAATCAAAATATCATAAATGAATACCACAACGAATTTGTCTAAATACGGTCTGAAAATTCTGTTCTTTAAATCCATAAATATTGTAGGTGCATTAGTCAAACCAAATGGCATCACAATAAATTCATAATGTCTGTACCTATTCCTGAACTCAGTTTTCGGCACATCTGAGTCTTAAACTCGCAACTGATAAAAACTAGAACGAAGATCAATCTTTGAAAACACTGTCGCACGTTTCAACTGATCAAACAGATCGTCAATATCTGGCAATGGATACTTGTTCTTGATCATGACTTTGTTAAGCTATCAATAGTCCATACATAATCGCATAAACCCATTTTTTTTTCTAAACAAATAACACTAGAACACCCCAAGGAGAAAAACTGGGTTAAGCAAAATCCCTATCTATCAACTCTTGCAACTATGCTTTCAATTCTTTCAACTCTGTAGGTGTCATTCTTTAAGGAGCTATCAATATCGAAAATGTTTCCGGCACTAACTCAATAGCAAACTCAACCTCTCTGGTCGGCGGTAACCCGTGTAACTCCTCTAGAAACACATCTGAATATTCACATACCACTAGAACCATCTCTAGCTTCAACTCGAAAACACTAGAATCAAATATGTAAGCGAGATACGCTTCACACCTTTTTCTAACATGTTTCTGTGCTGGCAGAGCTGATATAACATTAGATATACTATCCAGTCTATCGAACTCAATACGAAGCTTTTCACCGTTCTGACATTTGAACACAATATGATTTCATCTACAATTCATAACAGCATCATGTAGAGTTAACTAGTCTATACCTAGAATCACATCAAGCTCATTAAAGGGTAACAACATCAAACTAGCAAGGAATTCGTAACCCTAAATTTTAAGTGGACAAGATCTACATAACTGATTAACTAGAACACACTGACCCAGGGGATTTGTAACTTTAACAATATACTTAGTGAATTCGATAAGTATTTTCTTTTTTTCTACTAATGTAGTGCATATATACGATTGAGTTGATCCAGGATCAATCAATGCATATACATTAATATCAAAGAGAGAAAAAGTAGCTTCCTCTCGAGCTCAAACTGCATAGGCTCTAGCTGGTGTTCTCTCTTCAAACTGTTCATTCATCTCATTGTTCCTTCCTCGACCTGGAGTTGTATTTCTAATGTTTCTAGATTGTCTACCCCTCTGAGAAGTTGCTTCAGGTTTGTTTGATTGATTTCCAAAATCATTTTGCTTCTTCGGACAGTTATGAAGAAAATGGTTAGTAGACCCACAACAGAAACAGGCTCTTGATTTTGACCGACACTCTCCACAATGTCTTTTATTGTATTCATCACACACATGAATGATTCTCTCTACATTCCTTACACTTCCAACGTTTTCCGCTGGAGAATTTACTGACTGGAAATTACTTTGCCTCAATTTCTTTCTGCTAAAGAACTCAAAAGGAGCAGCTGATAGACTGGTATCCCTTCTAAATTTCTTCGAGGGAAAAGTTTGAGCTGGCTTGAATGACCCCCTTTTATTAAAGTCTCTAAACTTCAAATTTGATAGTCGTTTGTTTTTACAAATCCCCTCAACTTTCTGAGCTCGTTCTGAAAGTTCTACCAATTCCCATAACTTTAATGTTGCTACAGCCATACGAATATCATCACTCAACCCATCTTCAAATCTGATACACATTTCTTCCTCATTGGAAACGATGTTACTAGCATACTGCTTAACTGCACAAATTCACGTTCATACTCAGCTACATTCTGATTTCCTTGTTTTAACTCGAGAAATTCTTTCTTTTTTCGATCTATGAACAATCGACTAACATGTTTTTTTCTTGAATTCATTCTGAAAGAACTTCCAATTAACCCAATCATCTCATACCATCATACTTAAAGTACCCTTCCATAGATACGCCTCATCTTTCAGTATAGACATTGCATACCTCAAGCAATCTTCGGGGGTGCACAATAACGCCGCAAAAACTTTTTTTGTATTCAATAGCCAAACTCGGCTTTTAAGGGATCATCATCTACCGTACCTCTAAACTCTTCTGCTCCATATTTTTTAATTTTGTCTACAGATACTCGGGTAACAGTCGCAGGTATAAGGTTTGGAATATTCAGGGGTGTCGGGGGAGGCACAACAGGGGGTAGAGGTGGCGGAGTTGCAAGATTTTCTTGCTTGAAATCATTGAACCATTGGTTCATCATTCCAAGAAATACATTTTTCATCTCATCACCAATAGATTGTGGAATAGACGCACTATTTCTTGCCTCAAGATTCGAAGCTTGAACATTACTTTCAGCTTCATTAACTATAACTCGATTCAATTTAGGTAACATCTTGGATCTATAAGAAATAAAACGTTAGAATAGATTAGAAGCATCACACTATCACAGGGTATATATGGCATGTATATATTAAACCTTCCTTTGCTATGTTAGTCCTAGAATCGGCTAAATCGTAGCTTTGATACCACTAAATGTAACACCTTTAACCCGTATTCGTCACCAAAATAGGGTTACAGAGCATTATCGAATAAAGTAACCTAAAAAAATTTATTTCCAAACATTTCAATAAACATAGCATAATCCAATTATATACATGCATATCGTCCCAAATCAAGCCCTCGAGGCCTTAAAATCACTTTAGAAACAATTCGGGACTAAATCAGAAACATTTGAAACATTAAGGAAAAAGTTGGAAAAATTAAACTGCAAGGGTCACACGGTTGCGTGGCCAGGCCGTGTAACACACACGGCTGAGACACATGCTCGTGTTTCAGGTTGTTTAACAATTCAAATAGGGACATACAGCCGCGTCCCAACCCGTATCTGTGCCCATGTAACTCTCTGACTTAGGTCAGACGGCCAAGCCACACGCCCGTGTGCCGAGCCATGTAACTTTCAAAATGGTCTCACGCGCTCGTATGTCAGACTGCCTGACTTGCAACTTTTAAAACCTATAGGGGACACACGGCCGTGTATGACACACGGTTGAGACACACGCCCGTGTCTTAGGCCGTGTGGACAAGAAATTGGCCAAAATCAAGCCATTTCTTTCACCAATTCCTAACATGCACCTACAAGCCATTTAAATATATGATTAAGGCACCGAATCATACCATAGCATGCGTAATATGACCAAGTCAATAGGCCAAGAATACATCCAACCAATAATTACAACCAAGCAAATATACTTAAACTTATGCATAATTGACCATAATTCCAACATAATTTTTTGTAATATCATCTCAAAGCATACCATAGTTGAGACCATTTAAAGCATAGCAACTTAAATCACCTACAAGCCAAAACAAACCACAAGTGTTTACTTTCATACCATTCTAACTAAACCAAAAAGATGCCTATTTACAATCTTAATAATGTACCTAACAACTTAGTTTAGTATTTTGCCATAATGTACCATTACAACCTATATAGCCACATATACATGCCACAACCCTTAAAAGCAGAAGAACTACCAACATCGATGGATAGTGTGAGCTGAAGACTCGATCCGTCCAAAAGTCAGCAATTACGATCTACAAAATAATACACAAAAACGTATAAGATTATAGAGCTTAGTAAAAACATGGTATATCTTCTAAATTAACAAAAATTGAATGCAACTCATTTTACTCGATTTGAAGTTACCAAAGTGTAAACAAGGGCACGTATATGTTATTTAGGGGTATCGAAGTACAAACAGTGGCACGTATGTGCAATTTAGAGGTACCAAAGTACAAATAGGGGCACGTATGTGCTATTTAAGGGTACTAAAGTACAACCAGGGGCACATATGTGCAATTAAGGGGTACCGAAGTACAAACAGGGGATAATTCAATGTAAGCAATTAATGACATAACTATATTGTAAACAAACAAGTAGAAATTCAATTATGTATAGAAATACTATGAACTTACATTAACAACTAAAGCGTAAAAGTACGATCGAGCTGATCTGTGATTTTCACCTTTCCTCGGTTTAGATCCGGTTGAGATTTATCTTAATCTAAATAAATATTTATATTCAATTAAGTGTTTCAATCAATCTCAAACATTCAATTCAATCCATAATCCACATTTATACATGATTACAATTTTCCCCTAACATTTTAACCTTTTTTACAATTTAGTCCTTAAACTCATAAATTGAAATCTAAGCATTTTCATCCCTAAATCATGCTAGCCGAATTTATTATGAACCCTAAATCATCATTTCACAATTTAACCATGATATTTTACTACATTTACTAATATGTCCTTAAATGACATTTTCATCAAAAAATCACTTTATAAAACTTGTTTATTTAACAATAAGGACTCATAATCTTTCATTAAACTTCAAAAACCGTACAAACATGTTCATTAAAAAACCTTAATCCTTTAACAGTTTTGCAAATTAGTCCCTGGGCTAGCTAGATTAAGCTACAACGATCCTAAAAACATAAAATTTATTAAAAAACAGAATCAAAACACATACCATGGAAGCAAAAATGCCATGGACTAACCCTAGCTATTCTCCCTTGTTGAAAATCGGTTGAAGATGAAGATAGGAAGATGATATCTCATATCTTTCTTTTGTTTTTATTATTTTAACCTTATTTACTTAATTACATTTTTAACCTTTAAAAATATTCTTAATTTCAATAAAACCAATCCATGGATGTCCACTAACTATCTCAATGGTCTATTTACCATCTAAGTCCTTTTACTTTAAAGTTTCATAGCTATTTGATACCTTTAACTACTAAAACTCTACTTTTGCACCTTTTACAATTTAGTCCTTTTCACTTAATTAAGCATGCAAACGTCAAAATTTCTTAACGAAAATTTCATACGACCTTACTAACATACACAAACACTAAAATAATAATAAAATAAATATTTACTCATTAAATTTGTGGTTCTAAAACTACTATTCTGATTTCACTAAAAAACGGGTTGTTACCGCTTCAAATGAGACATGATAGTTGGCATCATAAGTGATGGTTATTGAGTGAGACCCATATGAGTGTATAATTGAAGAGTCGTTCTGAGGGTGCGTTCAAAAGGTTGTCCATAAGAAGTTATTTAAGGAGTGACTTTGAGAAGTGAATGCCTGAAGAATGTCTCCAAAAAACTGAAGGTATAACAATTGAAAATTTTATATAATTAGATGAATAGAATAAAAACATTTTAATAGTTAAGTGAATTCCATGCAATTTAACTACTAAGGGTACTTTGTAATAGTGGATTACAAATTGATATGGTAATAAGCTAACGTCCTTCGAGATTTCCTTGCCATAAATAGTATTTTGATGAAGGAATAAGAAGTAAAAAGAAGAGAAAAAGGAGTGAACTAAACTTAATCATCAATAATGGGATCTTAAAATAAAATAGATCATGGCTTCTTGTACTTTAGCAAACGTACAAAAACAAAAGAAAGAAACAGAAGTGAAAAATAGTGACGTCTCTTTCACGACCATGGATGAGCTGTCCTCATTACTTTCCCAAAGTTTCTACACACCCTCCACATGGCACCCTTGCATTCGCTTCCCAGACGGCTTATAATTCACTCCTTGTTTCCTGGGGGACACGTGTGTGTTGACGGTGGCCGTCACGGAGATCTGTGTTTATCTTGTTTTCCCGTTCCCTTTCCATTTCGAGTCCAGCCTAAGTGGGGGACCGCACATCGCTTGCTACCTAATGCCATGACAGACTAACGGCGTCTCGACCGTTAACGTGGAAGGCCAAGATATTGGCTCAGCCACGCGGTGACAAACTACTGGTCCATGGGTCCCACCTAAAATGTTGTTTGATCTGTGGACGGTGGTGGGACATGTGAAGTCACAAATTAGCAAAAATAAAAGATTTTACATTTATTAAAAATTCTATTCCACTTAAACGGGGTGAAAACTATAATATACAAAAAAATAATAATAAAACATATAATTCAAATCTCAATATATATAATTTATTTATTTATTAATAAAACATAAAAGATTAAAGTATCACAAAATAATATTACTTATTTTAAATACAGAAAGATATTTCTGTAATTTTCTTAATTTAGTTGATACCTATTTAATTTGCAATACCAACTCAATTAAAAATTTAAATAATAATATAAATATACAATTGGTTGAAGTATAACGTGTGAATAATAAAATTAAAATGTACAAAACATTTTAAATAAAGTTTTAGTTGAGTGGTAAATTTTAAATTTAATTAACTTAAATGTTATGGGTTCATATCTTATCATATCCAAATTATTCAATTATTTAAAAAAATATAAAAAAAGATTAAAGTACCTAGAATAATATAACTTACTTTAAATACGAGAGATTTGATACGATCCAAGTCAGGAATGTCCGTGTTTCGGCTCACAAAGCGAGGCTCGCCATCCTTGCAAGCTCGACTCAGCTCAATGGAGCTCAGTTCGGCTTGATGCTAGCTCATTGAGCTAGATTCCATTTTATTTTATTTTAATTTCATGCATTTTAGGTTGCTGGAATAAAACATTAATTATTATTAGTTATCTTAGTCATTATGGTTTGAGTTTTTAGTTTGTGTCATAAATTAAGTAGAGTTTAAATATGCATTAATCTGAACATCTTTATTGTGTCTTGGGTTTATTAATCGTATTTTATTTAGTACAGAAAATTAATATGTCTTAAGTCTATTAAATTTGTTCTAATTAATACAGCCTTTTAATGTGTCCTAGATTCAGACGTTTTAATTATGTCCAAAGTTTAGACAAATTTAATAAAGTCTAAATTGTGTCTAAGCCGAATTTAATTATGATTGTAGGGTGTTCACACCAGCTAATCAGCTAGCTACATGCAATGGACGGCATTAAAGGGTTGTTGATTCCTCTTTCCCATGTTTCTTTTTCGAGGAGCTCAATGGACAAAGAATGGCATTAAAACCCAGCTGTTGTTTTTCTCTTTTCTATGTGCCATTGTTCCAGTCAACACAACAGCCATTAATGTGCCGCCCAATTGAGGGAATGTATGAACAACATTTAGATGAGTTTTGCACCAATTAATGTTGCCATATATCAAGGAGCCGAATTAAAGAGCCCAGCTGTCTTTTTGAGTTTCTTTAGGAGACTTTTTCTTGGAAAATAATGACCATTGCTGCTCACATTAATTTGGCAGCCTCTTCTTTTCTCCCAATTGACCATACGGTCAAAATTCACTGTAATACCCCAAAAATTATTACAGTAAGAAAGTAATATAATATTCCTGATATAGTAAAATAAAGAAATAAAGTGATAAAAAAAGGTAATTTTGAGATATGTCAGCATTAAGAAGTAAATTATGACATATTAATTCAAGAAAGGATTAAATCGCAAAAGTGAGAGAAGTTTTGTTACCCAAGGGTAAATACTCAAAATTTGAGGGATTAAAGTGCAAATAAGAAAAAGTTGAAGGACCAATAGTTCAAATATTTTAAGGTTGGAATAATCTAGAAACTAAGGAAAATG
Organism: Gossypium hirsutum; assembly: GCF_007990345.1. NCBI lineage: Eukaryota > Viridiplantae > Streptophyta > Magnoliopsida > Malvales > Malvaceae > Gossypium > Gossypium hirsutum. The sequence continues at coordinate 24,515,935 of NC_053439.1, forward strand.
GATGAATTAGGACCAAATTGAATAGGTGAAGAATTATGAGGGACTAAATCCTAATTTTACAAAATTAAGTAATGACTCAAGGATAGAATTTTAAAAGATCATAAAGGGCAAAATGGTCATTTAGAAGATAATGATGTTGTTGGAGATATTTTAGATTAATTAAATAAATAAATTTTAGTTTATTAATATTTTAATTTGATTTTTAAATGATATTTTATTATTTTATTATTTAGTATATATAAGTGGAAAGAAAGATGAAAAGAAACTAACCCACCATCTTTTCCATGCAATTCACGTTAGAAGAGAAGAGAAGAAAGAAAGTTTTGCTTTCTTTACAATTTGGTCCTTCCACCAAAAAAATTCACCATTTTCAATTAGAAATCAAAAGAATTTCCATAGCCATAAAGAGAGAAAGATAACAAGGAGACTATGGGGAGCTAGAATATCAAGTTGGATTCAAGAAATTGAAGCTGGAGGTGAGAGAAAATCAAGTTAAAGGTTGAATTAATAGGACAAGGTAAGAACATTGAGATTTCAATATATTTTTAAGTTTGATATTATTGAAATAGCATGGAAAAGATGTTATAGTAGAGTTTTCTTATATAAATTCTTATGTTCTTGATATATGAGGGAAGAGAAATAAGTGAAAGTGATAGGAAATATTATAGAGAAAGGGAATAAGGAAGTTATAAACTTAGTAATTAACATTTTGCACTAAAACAGTTTTGGACAGTAGCAGTGGGTTAACTTTGAAAAATCACTATAAATTGTGGAAATGAAATTAGATGATGAACAAAATATGGAATTAAATCTTACTTAGTCTAGTTTCTCATAGAAGAAACGATGTAAGTAATGGAATTGTAAATCATGAGATATAATAGATTTTGTGAGATAAGGTCAGAATGATTTCGGGTTCACCTGTTCTGACTTTGGAAAATCATCAAAAATTATAAAAAAATAATTATGGGTTATAATTTATATGTTTAAAATCCTTAAAGAGTTTGTTTTCAATAGAAACAAACGAGGATATCATCTGAATTCTGTACAATGAGATAATTAAGTTTTAGTGAAGAAGGGTCGGAATTGTCAGACAGCAGAATAGAGGTGACTTTAAGGAATAAACTGTACTTATTGGCTAAACCAAAAATTTTGAAAATTTTATGGTAAGAAGATATGTGAGTTTAGTTTCAGGGAAAATTAGCTGACCCTAATTTGGAGTTCTTTAGCTCAAGATAAAATCATAGATAATTTTACTTATAAGAATATTATATAAATTAAGGATGTGGAATGGAGAGGAGGAGGAGGAAAATATATATATATGAATATTCAGCTAGCATGGATAATTATATAAATAAATTGTTCTATTATTTAAATTAGTAAATTTAATTAAATATTAATTTAGATCAAGATTGGGTGGAAATTTGAGAAAAATGGAAAATTTCCAAAATGTCATTGAATTTTGGTATTTCTGCAATTTAGCCTGGTAAGTTCGTATGAACTATATTCTGTATAATTTTAATTGAAGTGGATGCTATTTGGTAATGAATATTATATATATATGTGTGTGTGTTTTATTATTGGAATTGAATTATTATTGGTAATATGTATAATTATTTGATGCATTGAAATGATTATCGAAACCTCGATTGAGTTGGAAGCTTGTTGGAGATATATCACATTAACCATTGGTTCTATCGATAATTTTGAATGATTTGATTCTCGTTATAATGGCATGTAGAAGTGAAATTGGTTAACGTTAGGTCATTAATGTTTTGATTTTGATTGGTTATAAATATGAATGCTTGATGAAAAGAAAAGTCTGAAAATTAATTAGTAAACTCTGGTAATGCTCTATAACCTTATTCTGACGATAGATACGGGTTAGGGGTGTTACATTCACCTAAAACATGGATGGCATTAAAGGAAGGACATTAATGTGGACGTGCATTCAAGATAAAGGCTATTGATTGCTATTTCCCAAGCACCTTTTTAGCCAAAGAGCATAACTTTTACAATCTTCCAGCAGCTCATTAAGTCTCTAAACTATTCAACTGAACAAGGCAAGCAATTCAGCCTCTTTAAAACACCATGGCCAAACCTAGACAAGGCCATTGGCCTTCCATACATTCACCAGCCTTCAAGTTCATTTCCTTAGCCATGAAGCTGCCCAATGGAGTTCCAATCAGTTGAATATAGTCTAAGCCAATTAAAGAACATTTTCTAGATTGTTCCAGCACCTTCTAGCCGATTTTTCCTTAGCTAATTAAGTCTTTGTTTTGTCCATTCGGCTATCCTGGTAACTAGGCTATATATAGTTTGCTATTTCATTTTGTAAAAGGACTTTTGCCAATTTGATTTATGAACATTGTGTTCTTGAGTGAGCTTGTCTCCTCTCAAATTTTGTACAAGTCTCGTTGACTTATCTAGCGTGCTAGTGGCGTCTTCCGAGTTGTTTCTGAACTTATCACCATAAACCGGTGTGGTGTTCACCAACCTACCATTCCACAAATCCACCTTAATGATATAAGAAACGGGGTGACATTACGATATAGTGTTAAGTCTTTCTTTTGTTAAGTTTGTTTTCCATCCCCACCAATTATCCCAAATTATCTATTCTTTGTTTCTTTTATTAAACCGAACCTACATCTTTCTAAACCTTCTATCCATTTCAAAAATCACTTTGTAAGCTTCCGCAAACCTTAAACAAATTTACACCTTTTTGACTACTAGAACTTCTCCTCGTCGACGATTGGGCAAACTATGTGAAACGACTTGCTTAACCTGGGCCGGTTCGCATCAGATATTTTCGTACATTTTCTAATCAAGTTGATATCCAATTGACTTGTAAAACCATCTCATTTAGGGGTTTAAAATAATAGTATAAAAACAATTATAGAAGGAATACTTAGAAGTCTTGTTTCTTAAAGACAATAAATGTTATTATAATGATGGTTTTTTTTATCTTTATCGAATTATTATTCAATTAATTTATGAAACTAATTCAATTAAAGATTTAATTAATAATATAGATATTATTAGGGGAGAAATACTTGGAAGTTTTGTTTGTTAAGGTAATAGGACCTTTTCTTTTTCTTTTTAATACTTTTACATAAAATCTTTAAATATATAATTGAATTGATGAAAGGATGAAGATTTGCATATAATTCTTTTACCACTTCACTTATTGGTCATTTAATAAATAATTTTTCATATTCTTTTTCCTTTTCACTCATGGTATGTGACATAATTGATATGGGTGAAAAAAATTATATAACAATTTTATAAAATTAATACAAAATTCAAATATAACTTTAATTGAACTTGAAATGGTAAAATTATGATAATTTCTTAAATAAGTTGGGATTAAGTTGATGGATGACACTAATTCAATCAACTCCTTAATATATACTAGAAATTCTATCACATGCGTATATGTGTGGAAATTACATATTTAAAATAAAATGCGTGTTTAAAAATAACATACAATAAATAATGAAATATATGCTTTGAAACTAATTAATAATAAAATATGAAATATGTACGATATTAAACAAAAAATAGATTAAATTGAGAGTAAAACAAAATTTTAACACACAAATATACAAACTTAGGATTGACGAGAACATCATGATTTGTGACGCCAACTCAATCAACAACATGATGGAAGTAATAAAGTGTGCTTGATAAAATTAAAATGTATGAAAAGATCAAAATAATGCTTTGGTTGAGTGGTAAATTAAATGTTTTAATCATGTAGTCGGTATGTGTTCAAATTGCATAACATGAATATTTTTATTGTATTTTTTAAAAATAGAAAAAACTAAAGTACCCTCAAATAATATAATTTATTTTAATTACGGAAGGATATTTCTATAATTTTCTTGATCGAATTAGTGCTTGATTGACTTATGACACAAACTCAATCAAAAATTCAAAAAATAGTACATATACAATATTATAGGTTATATAAAAAAACCAATAGTTGAATTTGCACCTAAAATAATAAATCTCCCAACTTAACTAGTTATAATATATTTAAAGCTTGTAGTTTCAACTATTTAATTTTAATATATATAATTATTGAAAGATATAAATGCTTCTACAATAAAATTTATTATTTTTAAAAATTTTGATTTATTTTCGTTTATGTTGTCCAATTAACATGTGATTAATTCAGTGAAGACACTACATCAAAATAGGCTTTTAGTGGCATATTTTGTGGTGTTTGGATGACAAACGCCGCTAAAAATTGAGTATTAGCGGCGCAATGAACTAAACGCCGCTAAAGATCTAGAATTAGAGGCGCAACCTGCAAAACGCCCCCAAAAGTCGGACATACAGTGGCGTTTTCTGAATAAACGCCGTAAAAGAACATCATTAGCGGCGTTTACAACAAAGCGCCGCAAAATCTCTTAACCAAAACGCAGCGTTTTCGTCTTGATGTATACAAGAATTAGTGGCGCTTAGGAGAAAACGCCGCTAAAGCGTATTAGCGGTGTTTTACGAGATGCACCTCAAAATATCTTAACCAAAACGCATCGTTTTTGGTGTTGATATATCCTAGAATTAGTGGCGCTTACCGGAAAATGCCGCTAACGCATAGTATTAGCGGCGCTTGGCAAAAAGCGCCGCAAAAGATCTTAACCAAAACACAGAGTCCGGTCTAGAGGTATGTTAGAATTAGTGGCGCTTATAGGAAAACGCCGCAAACGGATAGTATTAGCGACGCTTGCCGCAAAATATTTGAACTAAAACGCATCGTTTTGGTATTGATGTATACTAGAATTAGTGGCGTTTACGGTAAAACGCCGCTAAAGCATAGTATTAGCGGCGATTCTTTGCTAGCGCTGTAAAATATCCTAACTAAAACGCAGCGTTTTGGTCTTGATGTATACTAAAATTAGTGGCGCTTATGGGAAACCGCCACTAAAGAATAGTATTAGCGGCGCTTACTGAAAAGCGCGACAAAATATCTTAACTAAAACACATAGTTTTAATCTTGATTATACTATAATTAGTGGCACTTACTAGAAAACGCCGTTAAATCATAGTATTAGCGGCGCTTTGCAAAAAGCGCCGCAACATATCTTAACAAAACGCAGAGTTTGGTCTTGAGGTATGTTAAAATTAGTGGCGCTTATAAGAAAACGCCGCAAAATATCTGAACCAAAACGCATCGTTTTGGTCTCGATGTATACTTCAATTAGTGGCGCTTACGTTGAAACGTCGCCAAAACGCAAAATACCTTAACCAAAACGCAGCGTTTTGGTCGTGATGTATACTAAAATTAGTGGCGCTTAGGGTAAACCGCCGCGAAAGCATATTATTAGCGGCGCTTTGTTGAAAGCGCCGCAAAATATCTTAACAGTGCTTTGGCCTTAACCATGCATTATATAATGTAGGTTATTATATATTTAGTTTATCATATTTGGTTTAGGTTTAGGGTATTAGGGTTCATTATATAATGTTTAGTATTTTTGGATTACAGTTTAGGGTTTAAGGTTTACGATGTAGGTTTAGTGTTTTTGGTTTAGGGTTTGAGAGTTTGGTGATTAAGGTTCAGTGATTATTATAAGTTAAAAAGTTTATCGTATATAGTTTAGGGTTTTAGGGTTAATCATTATATAATGTTTATTATTTTATGAATATTAGAGTTTTGAGTTTAGGGTTTGTGATGTAGGTTTTGGTGTCTTGGGTTTAGGGTTTAGTAGTTTAGGGTTTAAGGTTTGGGGTCTAAGGTTTAGGCCGTTTTAGTCATGTTAAGAGGTTAATTAGTGTTTTAGGGCTTGATGCTTGTGGTTAACGATTTGCAGTTTATAATTTAAGGTTTACAATGCATGGTTTTGAGTGTAAGGTTACGGGTTTAGAGTGTAAGGTTTGCAATTTAGGGTTTAAGAGGTTAAAGTTTAAAGGTTACTGGTTTAGAGTGTAAGGTTAGGGGCCTATGGTTTAGGGTTTAAATTTTATTTTTCAACATTTAAGGGATATGCTAAAAACATAGGAAAATATATGTTAAAAATAGAAAAAATTAAAATAGTATTATTTAAAATAATTTGAAAATAATTTTAAGTTTGACCAGTAGTGGCGTTTTTTGTGAAAACACCATAAATATTCATTGAAAGATAGCAAAACAGTGTCGTTTTGTCTGATTTTTTAGTGGCGTTTTGACTAAAACGCCGCAAAAAGGAGTTATATTAGTGGCGTTTTTACAAAAAACGCCACAATTTTGTTTTTAGTCGCTGTTAAACGTTGTCGTTTTTATGTACGTTTTCAGTGGCGTTTTTACTAAACCGCCGCAAAATGATTTGTATTAGTGGCGTTTTTTTGTAACGCCGCAATTATTTTATTAGGCTTTTGTAAACGTTGTCGTTTTTATCTACATTAGTAGTGGCGTTTTAGCACAAATTGCCGCAATTATGATGAAGGTGTTTTCGATAAACGTTGTCGTTTTTATCTATGTTTTTAGTGGCGTTTGTACCAAAATGCTGGTAAAGGATATGTTTTAGTGGCGTTTTATTATAAACGCCATAATTAAGTTTTAAGTGTTTCCTAAACGTTGTCGTTTTGTATCTGCGATATTTTAATGCGTTAGTGGCGCTATTTATAAACGCCACAAATTTATATTGAACTAACGTAACGGCGTCGTTTGTGTAGCGCTAAATTTCCTTAGTTCACCTCCACTCTGATTTCCCCAATTTCATTTCCCTAATTTCCCATTTCCTATTCCCCCAACTTCCCCGATTTCATTTCCCCTCAATTCCTTTTCCCCCAATTTCCCCGATTTAATTTCCCTAAATCCCCAAATTCCCAAATTCCCCCTGTCATTGCAGTCGTCTCCACTCCGGCGGTCACTCTGTCACCCGCTTTTGCTGTCGTCTACTTCTTCTATTCACTGTAAGTTTCCTTGTTTCCACATTGCACGATTTTCTGTTATTTGTTTTGATTAAGGTTATATTTCTTTCGATTAAAGCCCTTTATTCCGTTATTTGTTACCTTGTTGAATCGAGTGCATGTTTTCAATATTAATCTTTTGGATTATTTTAGTCAAGGTCACAGAGCAACTAATCTAGTGGAGGATTAAGGCTTGGGGAGTTGTTCATCTTCTGCAAGGGTAAGTTACTAATTTGGGGGTTCAAAATTGGCTTTGCTTTAAACTATTGACTTCATAGACAAGAAGATTAGGGGATTTTTAATTTTGCTTTAAACTTGGCAATCGGCAATTGCATCTATGCATTTAAATCAATGCTGCGTATTTTATACATTGGGTTTTCTCGTATTTGTTAGTTTGTTTTTTGCTTTGTTATTGGTTGGTGATCCTGGAATTAAAAAAAATATTCTCTGTGTTTAGGGTTTTTGTTCTTCAGCTGTTTTGTTCATCCTCAGGTACTGTAATGCTTCGATTACATTTATTAACTTATAAAAATGTTCTGTTAAATATAATAAGAGCCGATTACATTTCCAGGTAATGAATTGGATTTTTAAGTTGAATTTTATTAGGCCATATTGTTTTTTAGTATGATTTTTAGCCGAATATATATCATCTTTGTTTGTTTGTTAAAATTGTCTTTCATCCATTTTCTTATTGCCATTTGTGATTATATAAGTGATGAAATGAGATAATATCAAATTGATACATTAGTAAAAAAACTAAAATTTATTTAGCCGAATGAAAATGGGTCAATGTGTTCTAGAATCCGTGTTACCAATTAGTACCTATTCAGTTTGTGGTTTGTAAACTATGAATTCGGTTTCTAAACTACTCATTTATGGTTTGTAATCTGATTCATAATCACAAGATGTACTTCATGTGTTAGGTTTTATTTATTTGAAATGAAATATTTTAATTAATTGGTAACAATTTGCAATGCTTAGAAAATGAACACATAATTTTCATAGTCTCTCTAGCATGTTAATATTTTCCAGCAGCAACTTTGAAAGGAATATGATTTGCTATGTTCGTGCACAAAACGTAATCATTCGTGCCAAAAACGCAGTAAATTTATATTCTTTTTATATATTACATATATTAATATGGATATATAACCTATATTTCAATTTTTTGTAATAATAACATTTTAAATTAAAAAAATAATTGTAAATGATAATTTAATATCTATTAAAACCAATATTTTTAATATATCACCCCATATATGGTATGGGTATATAACCTATATTTAAAACTTATTACTATAAAATTTAAAACTTTTCTAAATAATTATAAATGTTGTTTTAATATCTATATAAGTTTTCTAAATTTATAAGTTTTCTATATTAGTATTAAATTTATTAGTATTAAATTTATAAGTTTTCTAAATAAGTGTTCTAAATTTATTAGTAATAAAATTTATTAGTATTAATTTTTTAAGTTTTCTAAATAATTATATCACCCCATATATATGGTATGGGTATATAACATATATTTAAAACTTATTACTATAAAATTTAAAAGTTTTCTAAATAATTATAAATATTGTTTTAATATCTATATAAGTTTTCTAAATTTATAAGTGTTCTAAATTTATAAGTTTTCTAAATTTATAAGTTTTCTATATAAGTGTTCTAAATTTATTAGTATTAATTTTTTAAGTTTTCTAAATAATTATATATAAGCTTATATATCTTACATAATACATAACTACATAACATACATAATACAGAACTTACATAATAATACATACCGTACATAAATTAAATAAGTTACATAATACAAAAAAACAAAAAACTTACATAACTTACATAATACACAACTGACATAACTTACATAATACACAACTTACATAACTTACATAATACATAATTTACATAACTTACATAAGACATAACTTACATAAGTTTCATAATACACAACTTACACAACTTACATAACTTACACAACTTACATAACTTACATAATAAATAACTTATTCCTAAATCCTAAACCCGTGCAATTTATTGTCAATGTCAGACTTCAAGAATTAAGAAATGGACTGTTCTTGGATGAATTTGTCAAGGGTAAGCGACGGTTATCGAAATGGAGTACAGACTTTTCTAAGTTTTGCATTTCAATATGCAAGCCAAGAGAACATGATTCTTTGCCCGTGTAAGAAGTGTGTCAACATAAACTGGCATTATCGTGAAGTAGTATACGAGCATCTAATTATTGATGGGTTTGTTCGGGGTTATAAACAATGGATTTTTCATGGAGAATGCCCGCCTAGTACATCCTCTTCAAGGATGGATGTATCTTATGATGGTAATGCTTACCATCAGTCTGTTAGAGGGGATGACATGGAAGGGATGTTGCGGGATGCATTTAATATGCACAATCATGGTGTGCAATCATTTCCAGGGGATTTTATGGCATCTGATGATTGTAATATTGTTGGAACTGCTTTTACCGAACCGGGAAGTAGTGTACCTCATGAAGAGCCAAATGGAGAAGCGGCGAAGTTCTACGCTCTACTTAATGACATGAACGAAGAATTATATGAGGGATCAAAATTTTCAAAAATGTCCTTCTGTGTTCGTCTCAAGTCAAACAAGTTTTTTACTCAAAAGATCCAACTGATGAGGGTTAGTACGTTGTACTCCGTAACATCCCTAGAGACTTGTTTGACATGGGCAGTGGAAGTAGAGATAACATCGATGACAGATCAGAAACTTTGCCCTTTCCAAAACAAAACTTAAACGATAATATCCCTAGTACTAGTGCACAATTTCAATGGGTTCGTCAGGATACGGATGAGGATATTTACGAATAATGATGTAGTAAGATTTTACGATTGTTTAATTATATGTAATATCATAATTTAAATCTTGGTCTTATTATATATTTCAACTATTTTATGTGTGCTGTTATTGTTGTAATTAGTTATTAAGTTTACTTACATTTTATGTGTATTGCAGATAAAATGCCTAGAAGAAAAATTCTAAGGGAAAGCATTGTTCAAAATGATCCAAACTCGACAGAAACAAATAGTACTGAACAACAGAAAGCAATTGGATCTTCGAACGTTCCGATTACACCTGAGGATCCTACGGAAGTTCAAAGTAATTTTACATTTAATTTACATGCGTGTTGACTTATAACTGATTTATTTTTCAAATTCTTATATTATAATATACCATTTGTAGCTGAAAATGGTGGGACGCGCAGAGGTCGAGGACGTACGCTTCTTAGAGAGTTATACGAGTTAGATCCAGTCGAGCGTGTCAAGGTATGCAGAAACAGTTTTGGTCAGCCTGTTGGATCAGAAGCTCGACTTTTAGCAGGATACATGGGCATTTTAGCACGAAATGCGAATATGTTGCCTATCAACTATGAGTCATGGCGTCAAATGCCCGATAGCAACAAAAACCAAGCCCTCGATAATATTAAGGTAACAAAATGTTAATGTCATATGTAATGCTTGGGAAATAGTTTCATTTATATTTACTTTATTAACTTGTGTTTATTGTAGGCGAGGTTTGCTTTAGAGGCCTCGGATGCTTATGTAAAGAAGGCATTGGGAAAAAGATGGAGAGACAATAAAAGTACTTTGAAGAAAAATTATTATAAGACAAAAACAACCCTCGATGAGAAATTGCAAAATGTCCCGCCGGGTATGTTGAGGTATCAATGGGAAGATGCGGTTAGATTTTGGCATTCGAAGAAAGGCGAGGTACGACGTACTTCCAAACGATTGTAATTATTTTGGTTTATAGTATTTACTATTTACGTACTAAAAATTTTATAACGTAGGATCGTGAACGAGTTGGAAAAAGCAGCCGGCAGCAACAAAAATTCACTCACACAGCCTGGTCAAGAAGTTTTGCATGTGTAGCTGAGGCAGAGGTATTTTTAATTTTTTAATATTCTCAAATATGTATAACTTTCTATTAAATAATATTTTTACTACTATATTGTAGGAACGGTCATCTGGTCAAAAAGTTGGATGCCTTCAACTTTTTGAAATTACACATAAGAAGAAAGATGGATCTGCTATGACTCCTGAAGCTGGTGAAATTATGGTACGTTTACTTAATACGAGTTGACTTGTTTTAGTTATTTATAGTGTTTATTTTCTAATGTTTTAATTTATTGCTTGTAATGCGACTATTGTTATATTGCATTTGTTTTTTTTAATATATATTGCGTTCCTAACTATGTGATTTATTTATTAGGAAAAACTAAAGGATAAAAAGACGGAGTACGAAGCGATTGCTTCTAGTGATAGTTCTGTTCATCTTGAAGACATTGATAATCGGATTATTACTGAAGTTTTGGGTCCTGAAAGGTATGGTCGGGTTCGATTTCAAGGATCTTTTATCAGCCCAACCCAATATTTTGGATCCAGCTCGCACCAATACATGGCTTCGGGGAGTCAATCTCAAGCTGAAGTTCAAAGGTTAAAAGACCAGATGTGTAACACCCCGAACCCGAGACCGACACCGGAGTCGGACACGAGATGTTAACAAACTTTGAAAAATTTTTCCAGACACTGCCCAGTCTGAGTACTAGTCGCTTCAAAAATCATATCTTGAGTTTCACAACTCAAAAATCAGTTTTGTGATTTTTCCCTGAAACTAGACTCATGTCCCCACCTATGGATTTTTTTCTAGAATTTTTGGTCGGGCCAATTAGTACAGTTTATTAGTCAAAGTCTCCCAAGTTACAGGGGTCGACTACACTGACCTTTACCCCTTACGACTGGGATATCTCTCCGCACAGAGCTTCAATACTGATGCCGTTTGTTTCTATGAAAACTAGACTCAGAGAGGAATCCATACATATATGGTATGACCCCTAATTATCTCTGGTCAATTTATAGTGAATTTCCAAAGTCGGAACAGGGAATCCAGAAACTGTTCTGGCCCTGTTCCACAAGAACCCGAATATCTCTTACTGTACTGTTCCTATTATTGATTCGTTACTTCCATATGAAAGTAGATTCATCAAGGTTCGATTACATAATTTATTCACTATTTAATTCCACTCCTACGAATTCTTGTGATTTTTCCAATCCACACCACTGCTGCTATCAGCTTCTGTTTTCAAAGTGAACCTTACCTAATTTGGGGTTTCATGGACCAACTAGGGCCTTGTCATACATAAGCCCACATATGATCATACTTAGCCATTCTAGTGGCTGATCATTTGCTCAACACTTCCATTCCAACATAGTTACATCATGAAACCATCTATACATTCATAAATACGAATGGTCTAATGCCATACTCCACTTCTACAAGCCATTTTCGCATGGCTGTACACTTATACATTTCATAAAGTACTCGAAAGACAACAATGGGTAGTCCTATACATGCCATATCAAAATTCAACCAAAATAGTACCCAAAAGAGCCTTTGATAGTGTGGGCAACTTCGACTTCAAGATCCCGAGTCCGATAGCTGGAGAACCAAAAATCTATAAAACAGAGGAGCAATGTAATGAGTAAGCAATTTATGCTTAGTAAGTTTGAGCAAGGAATTCCAGCATGCACAAATAATAGCACACATTTAGCTAAACGGAATATTTCATAATACGCAATTTACCGATATCAAACTTGCTTCACAACATTAACAACCCTTATGTACATACACAATAAACTAACTTGGCCGAAGGCCGGTAGCTCGTTTATCAACTGAGCGAACATTTATTTGTAAGGGCTCGATTAATATTTAACACATACGTAACATATCCCCATATTGGGATTTTTTTCGAGTATTCGCTGGAATTTTACAGCAAGCTCATTCATTACCAAATCACGTACCTTCGGAATTTAACCGGATATAGCTCCTCGTTCAAATGCCTTCGGGACATAGCCCGGTTTTAGTAACTCACACAATGCCTTCGGGACATAACCCGGATTTAACAACTCGCACGAATGCCTTCGGGACTTAACCCGGATTTAATAACTCGCACGAATGCCTTCGGGACTTAACCCGGATTTAACAACTCGCACGAATGCCTTCGGGACTTAACCCGGATTTAAGAACTCGCACGAATGCCTTCGGGACTTAACCCGGATTTAATAACTCGCACAAATGCCTTCGGGACTTAACCCGGATTTAGTATCTCGCACAAAGGCCTTCGGATCTTAATCCGGATATATTCACTTAGCACAAAGCCTTCGGGACTTAGCCCGGACAGCATTCAATTAATCATGCACATCTAACAATAATTCATAGCACATTCATATTTCATTTTCGTTTACGAAACTCAAACACAAGGCACATATTGTCCTTGCACATTCGGCTCAATAGCCACACATAGAGCATGATTTAATCACATCGAAATTTAAGCTCTCTTACTCAAGAACTTACCTCGGGTGTTGTCGAACGATCCCGCAAACTATTCGACCACTTTTTCCTTCCCTTTATCGGATTTATTTCCCCTTTGCTCTTGAGCTTAATCAAACAAATAAATTGATTTCATCATTTAGGCATCAAAAGATGAACACAAGGCACTTAGCCCATATTCATACATTAGACATTAAAGTCTCATACATGCAAAAATCATGCATCAACACAACATATTAGCTAATTTCTTTCCCCTTGGCCGAATATGCATGTCCATTTTTGGGGTCGATTTCAACACTTAATACACACATATACACACTAGTAAAGCATCCTCCCCCTTTTCATCGATTTAACACATGCATTGCTCATCAACATGCAAAGTTACATTCGGCCTTAGCACACATCTTGCTAGCCGATTCTTCTCCCTTTAGCAACCAATGCACATATGTGCTCACACAAAAATGCTAAAAAGGAGGTTCAAGAATCATCAAGCCATCATCACATGCATCATTAACAAGCTTCATATTTTGCATGCAATGGCATTAACACAACCTCCACCTAGGCCGAATCTTAACTCATCCTCATACCTCATCACCACAACATCAAACATCAACCAAGAATGATGCATCCATGGTCGAGTGCCATTTCCATCACATAGCAAGATTTAGACCATGGGCTAGGTAGAACTCAAGCTAACCACTAAATCATGCATGCATCTCATGAAACATCATCAAACATACCTTAGCCTAGCTACATGCATGGCCGAATCTCTTCACCTTTCTTCTTCTTTCCTCCTTAAAATCTTTGGCCAAGGATGACCCAAAGGATGAGAAATTTTTTTCTTCTTTTGTTTCCATTTCTTTATTACCCATACTTCTTATTTTATTCATCCACTAACAAAACATGTTTCATGACATGTTTTGCCCATCATTCTTTGTCATGGCCGGCCACTACTCATTAGGGGGGGAATTTGACATGCAAGTCCCCCCTTTGTCCACATGCACTAATAGGTCCTCACACATTGACCTATCACATTTTAGAAATTTCTCACATAAGTCCTATTGACTGAATTCACATGAAATCAACCAAATTGAAGCTTGAAATTTTCACACATTCATAATTACATATTCTAGACAATAAGTATCACATTCAAACATTTCGGTGACTCGGTTTAGCGGTCCCGAAGCCACTTCCCGACTAGGGTCAACTTTGGGCTGTCACAAGATGGCTCAGATACAAGTGACCACATTTGAGGTTCAAAGGAAATATGAAGAACTTCAGCAACAACTTAAAACAGAGGCAGCAGCGAGGGAAGCAGAGGCTGCAGCGAGAGAAGCAGAGGCCGCAGCGAGAGAAGCAGAGGTTCAAAAGAAATATGAACAACTACAGCTACAACTTTAAGCAGATGCGGCATCGAGAGAAGCAGAGCAGAGCAAAAAGTACGACGAACTTCAACAGCAGCTTCAGATTATGATGAATATGTTTCAGCAGTCACAACTTCTGCCGTCATAGTGTATATTGCATAAATATTTTTATCATTTTAACTTTTAACGTTTTTGTAAAGAAAAGTATGAATTCACTTTTATTTATTGATATTAATATTATTTTAGTCATTTAATTTGAAATATTATATAAATTTATTGTTTTTGGTTAGTTTAGATCTGGTTGCTTTTGATTTGTTGTTGTAGGAGGGCTGAAAAAAACAAAAAATTTTATTTTAAAAAAATCCCAAAACTAGTGGCGTTTTTTAAAAAAGTACTGCTAAAAGTCATATCATATAGTGGCGTTTGTGAAATAAGCGCCGCGAAAGAGCACTACTTTTAGCGGCGTTTTTTACCAAGCGCCGCTATAGAACATTACTTTTAGCGATGTTTTTTTCTAAACGCCGTTAAAGATCATGTTTCTTTAGCGGCGTTTTCTCCCAAGCGCCGCTAAAGAACATGATCATTAGCGGCGTTTTTTTCCTAAGCGCCGCTAAAGAACATGATCATTAGCGGCGTTTTTTCCTAAGCGCCGCTAAAGAACATGACCTTTAGCGGCGTTTTTTTCTGTAAGCGCCGCAAAAGTTAGCGACGTTATCCTTAGCGGCGTTTTTTGTGGCGCTTCCTCAAGCGCCGCAAATGCATTTAGTGGCGTTAAAAAGCGCCGCTAAAGGCCTAAAAAACGCCGCTAAAAACCTGTTCTGGTGTAGTGAGAATTTTATAAATAATTAGAATTTGGGACACCCATGGAGATGGGTGAAAAAAAATTATATATATTTTTAAAAAATAACGATAGTAAAAATAAGAGTGGATTATTTGTTTCAAGAAAATAAATTATTTAATATAAAATTATCATATAAATTTAAATTACATAAGTACCTTTATATTACTTTTTAATTTAATGATTTTTATTTTAACATATTTTTACTTGATATGAGAAAAAACAAAATAGTTAAGAATAGATATTAAATAAGAGAAATGATAGTCAAGGGTAGAGGTGTTCATGGGCCGGGCCGGGCCTATAAAAAATTTCGGCCCGGCCCGGGAAAAAAATCATAAGCCCGGGCCCGGCCCGGCTCGGCCCATTTTTTTAATAAATACCAAAAATTTATTTTAAAAATTTAAAAAAGTATTTTAAAAATATTTTAAAAATGTTTTAAAATTAAAAAAATTTTAAAAAGTATTTTAAAAATATTTTAAAATTAAAAAATAATAAAAAAAAGTATTTTAAAAATATTTTATAATTTAAAAAATTTAAAAAATAAATATATTTATTATATCGGGCCGGGCAGGGCCTGGGCCAAAAATATGGTGCCCGAGGCAAAAACGGGCCTCATTTTTTTGCCCAAGCCCATATTTCGGGCCTATATTTTTACCCAAACCCTCTCATATTTCGGACGGGCTATCGGGCTGGGCCGCCCGGCCCATGAGCACCTCTAGTCAAGGGACGTGGGTAGAAAAATAATGAAAATTAGGTAAAAAAATAAAGAAAAGAAAAATGACAGAAGGGACATTGACGTCATTACGCCGTTAATAGAAGAAAATTGGTCCCCATTAACTCACGCAGTTTCGTAGTAGATAAAAGTTTTGAGCGGGAGAAGAAAAAGGCGTCTCTTTTGACACCTTCAATTTTAAAAGGAAACAAGTTACTAAAAAGTAAAACTAAAATATTTGGTTTTGTTGCTCTATCACAGTAGCATATATTTCCTTTAGTTTGAAAGTTGAAAGATAAATGTTATCACTTTGACTTCCTTTTTTAAACACAAAGAATTTTATTTTCTTCAGTAAGTTCTTTCTCTGCTCTTTCCCACTTTTTTATGCCAAAAGACTCTCTCCCTCTCATGTATTGGTTTTTATTGTTTATACTTAATTTCATGAACTTATTCTTTTTGGTTCCGATTTCTCTGTTGGTTTCATGTGTATCTATGAATTATGGTGATCTATTTTGGATTTAGATTAGTTTTTTCCCTTCCCTTTTATATGGGAACCACTCGTTTTAGTTGCTGCTCTTCTTCTTTATATATATAAATATATATAAATGAAGAAGACAACATATTTAATAGATAAATATATAGAAAAGTTCTTTCCATAGATGATTTTGTTTTTTTACTTTTATAATTATAATTATCATATATATTAGTAATTAAGATTATACCGTAGTCGTTATTATTTTCAAGTATCCATGAAAGGTTAGGCATAGTAATATATTTATGTAAATTCAAGGCTAAGAGTTGAGTAGTATGTAATTTAATAGTACAATATATCATTACAATTATATTTATAGAATATTGAAAGATAAATAAAATAAATAAATGACACCATAAATTTAACGAGGTTCGGTAAATTACGCTTATGTCATTGGACACTATTAAATATATTTCACGGTAAAAGGTATAAGTGAAAAATTACAAATAAGAAAAGGAAAAAATTACCTTATGAAGAAAGCAATAAATTTTGGGATGATTTAAAAGTGGAGAAACAACCCCTATTTATAGTAGTACAAACTCTTCACAACCTCGTGTTTTTTAAATGTGAAATTATGCTATTTCAACATTGCAAGCTTGAAATTATTTGTTAGTTAATTGAGAATAAAAGCAAGAGATATAATTGTAAGTTACATTTAGGGTTAACAGAACTTTTGGTCCCTCAATGTATGAATTAGGTCCACTTAGGTATTTATATTTTTTCCACTTTAGTACTTGAACTTGGCAACTAGGTCAATTTTAATCACTAAACTTAGATTTTATCAAGATTTGATGTTATGACACTTTGAGATTTAGTTACACCACTCCCTTAAAATTCTAAAAAATATTTTTTAATTTTTAGGTAATCAAAATACCACATCATTAAATTTTTACATTTGTCAAGTTTAAATATCAAAGTGAATAAAAAAAGAATACATATATTAAGATGAATCGATTTGTCAGGTTGAGAGGCTAAACGTTTTGGTGTTAGTTTTCTTATGAATGAGCTTGGAAAGAGTTAAATTGTTTATTTTATTATTTCTTAATCTTAAATTTTCATTACACCGTATGATATGTGAGATATCCTTCTCGTGCTATGTTATGCAATGTTTCAATGCTTTCTATATGTATTTTTTTGATTAATATTCTATCACATTATGTTAAGATAAAATATATATTCTAATAATCTTTATGATATGGTTTTCTTCGGTACATTATTAGCTGCATTTGTTGATTAAAGTTTCTTTTGTTTGCATACAGAACTGGTTGGCCACGGTGTTATAGATTATAGACCTTGGAAGCATGCAACTAAAACCCTATGTTACAAACCAACCGGAACCTAATGCAAATAACAATAAACCATACACAATAGGTTCTCAACCTTGGTGGAGCAACACACGGCAGGATTCCATGGTAACGGATGTTTTAGGACGAAACATAACAAGTTTATCTCTGGTGGAACACCCCAGTGAATGTTTAGGGGCCAAAATCAGTGAATCTTTAAGCGATGGGACTCATAAAATTTGTTCTACTAAAGAATTGCCTTTCACCATATTGTCACATCCAGGTAATTATATTCTGTTTTCTAGTCAATGTCTCTTATATGAGAGTGATTTTGAACTGCATTCTTGAATATAAGTGATTTAAAGGAGTTGAGTTGTGAATATTGGGTCTGTTTCTGCACACGATGTTCATATGGTATGAAGCTAATGAAGGTTTCTCTTTTATGAAAAGATGGAAAATGCATAGTTGAACAGCCACAGTTACAGCATGCGATACCCATTATACCTCCATCAATGGGTGAATATGTAGCAGCACCAACTCAAATGGAGCTTGTTGGCCACTCAATTGTAATTTCTTTTTCTATCTTGGGAGAATACAAATTTGTGTAGCATATGATAATAAACGGTTGGATATATCTTTTATGCTAAAGCTGTTGTAGATGTTTACTGTTATGGGAATTCTAAGTTGAAAACACTTTTGCAGGCATGTCCATCATATCCATATGCTGATCCGTATCATAGGGGGCCAATGTCTCCTTATGGACCTCAATCTTTGGTATGCATGGTTGATTAAAATCACCATTTTTACTACTTAGAAATTTACTGCCTGTGAAGATGGTTTGTAGCTTTATTTCTTTGTTCATATGCGTGTCCATAAGCCTTGTTAGGATGATAACAGAATGTCCATATATCATTATCTAAAATGAAGTTAAAGTGTAAACACCAGTCAAAGAAATGCAAAATGGAAAATTTTCATATATGAAATTTGGTATAAATAAAAGCTGATATATAAATGGTACTTTTTCTTTTCTTTTTTTAGAATATGTTTATGTTAGAAAAAATAATGACAACGGATGTATAATGTTGAACAACATTTTATTCCTTCCTTTAAAATTAACAGATTTGATGAGGACTGGGTGCAGACTTGGAATGGCTATTTACAAGTTCTGCTTATATTTTCCCTCTTTCCTCTTTTATGTGTATCGTGTTTATACTTTTTCATTGGAAATTAAATAAATTTAATTGCAATATAATACTTCCTAAACAAATTATTCTGATTTCTAAAATAAAGTTATTTCCTTTTCGTCTTTGGCACTTTTACTAACAGACCATTATTGGCATATTGTTTCAGGTGCATTCTCATTGTCTAGGAGTGAATTCTGCTAGAATGGCATTGCCTTTAGAAATGGCAGAGGAACCTGTTTATGTGAATGCCAAGCAATACCATGGTATTCTGAGACGAAGGCAGTCACGTGCAAAGGCTGAGCTGGAAAAGAAACTGATCAAAGTTCGAAAGGTAATTTTGTTTCTTTTTGTCTGAATAGAAACATGATTTCTGCATTTTCCAATTCTATGTTATTATATGCTTTAAGCACCGAAGGACATTTAAGGGAAATTCCAAATGATTGACCAATGGCGCATGGTACTTGAGGATCGATGAAAATTTTGGATTTTAATCCTAATATTTGCATTTCCCTGGTTATGGCCTCTTTTGTACACAAGCAGGAAAAATGATATTGGTTCTGTAAGTTGGTAATGTTTCTTATATAATAATTGTTGATAATATTCAAAGAGTGATCACTACAGATTTGCATCTTTAGGAGTGATTAGTAAAGAGTACAAAATTGATGCTATCTTGAAGAGTGATTTCAAAATGAAAGACAATAATATATAGGCAGATAACGGTGCTTAAGAATATATTGTTTGATGCAAGAGAAGACTTTTGAGAGCATGTTAAATGTTCTTGTTTATGTCTAGTATCTGGTCAAAAGTTTTATTGAGTGTCAAAAGTTTCTCTTCGCTTACTGAATTCAACTAAGTTCAAGTTTTATTGAGTGACATGAATAATAATACCAGTTTCCACCATGAAGGATGGTAGTTTTTGTTTATTTTATATTTCAAAGTGGGCAAATTCTGTGCATTTTTCTTGTAAATTCACACAAAATGTTGTATGCACAACCTTTTCGTGCAGGACTGTATATTTGTATAAAGCTCAATGTTGCTCTGACTTTTTTTCTCAAGTAATTTAGAGACAGCTGTTTCACACATATTCAGATATAGGTACAAGGATATAATCCTCCAAGACACCCTTTAAAATACATAAAAAACTTGGAAGAAAAGAATTTACCATTATCCAACACTAACATCTGAGTTCAAGTAATGTAAATTATATTAGTTATATCCTCAATATTTGTATTACAAGTTCTGCGTGGTGTCTGTTGCCATGTTTTCCAGCCCTATCTTCATGAGTCTCGGCATTTGCATGCTATGAGAAGAGCAAGAGGATGTGGAGGCCGTTTCTTGAACACGAAAAAGCTTGGTACTGATGCTTCGAATGCCGTACCCAATCGAGGCAGTGACAGTGCTAGTTCCAATCTTTCATCTGTTGGGCATGGGGAATCAAAAGAATCTCAACTCCAGGGAACAAATAATCAGCAGCAGGCACTCTCTAATGCCAATGGATGCTATCCTCACCATGAAAGGTTTCTTTTCTCTACATCTGGTTCACTTTCGGATAAAATGATGGAAGGAGACTGTCCTAGACAACAACAGCGTGAGAGAATTATGGCAAACCAGGTTCCTCACATGGCCCCGACAATCAAATGAACCCTTCTCAACTGTTATTTATCTGCACTGTAAAGTTTTTATATGTTTCACCACTCCATATATGCTTTCACGGCATCGTGTTGAAGATGCTTCTTCATCTCCTGCTGATGGTAAGAGCTAGAAAAGGTGACCATATCGAGAGGGGCAACCATAGGTTCATATTATATATATTATGGTGACGGGCAAATCATTCTTGCATTGTGGCTTTGTTTACGTGCTATATAGAGATAAGAGTGGAGGAATTTCTTTAAGCCTTCTATTTTTGGTTTTAATATATAAATTATAACAGTGGCGTTGTGTGATAGAATCTGACGTTTAAGCATACCCACCTACTTGGGCAAACTATATTATTCACCCAATTATAAACTATACTATTATTGTAATAGAATCTGACGTTTAAGCATACCCACCTACTTGGGTAAACTATACTATTATTCACCCAATTATTAGTATATTTTTATTTTGATCACTAATATTTCATTACTAATATTTTAGATTGTTTCTATTTTAGTCACTCTTCGTTAAATGGTTAACGAAAATGATAATGTGATCTTTTTTTCTAACTGGTATAGTAATACATTTATTTCTCAATAATTACATATTTTATCAATTTGATCATCAAGCACATATGATTAAATATAAATACAGTTAAATGATTATTATATATTAAGAAAGTATAAAATATAATATTATTTACATATTTTGAGAAAATTGTACCCAAATTAGAACAAAATATACTTTAATCCAAAAAACCTATTAAGGAATAAAATATAATATTTCTAGCTAACCTCAAAAACTATATATGAGGTGATTTAATGAGGTTAGCTTTTAAGGCTCTTTGAGATGTTGGTTCGAAAATCAAATATAGATTAGTTCTTCCACCAATTTCTTCACTTTCTAATCCAAATAAAGTTGTCTAAGATGAGTTGATGAAGCTACTCAACATTCAAACTCGAGGTTACATTATTCTTCAATCACGATTACTAATGACAAACCATTTGTTTGAAAAAGCTAAGGAGATTGGACTTATTGGAAGCGACTCGACTTAGATTATTATTGATACCGTCTCGAATTACCTTGTAACACCCCTCACTCATCCCCATCATCAAAATCGGATTACGGGATGCAACGATAATAAACAGAACAGGAACATACGAATTTAAATAAAATATTCAACAAAACATTCATTATATCTCAATCGTTCAAACAAACATGTTTTGCATACAAATTCGAGCTGAAATCAAGCTTACGAAAGCTTTAAAATCAACTCGGAAACAATCAAGGACTGAATTAAAACATTTTAGGAAAGAATGACAAAAGTGTAAAACATGGTTCACATGGTCGTATAAACAGGTCGTGTAATAGGCTAAGACCATGTGACCTTGACTCACACGGCCGTGTATCTAGGTCATGTAACTCATTGAGGCCGTGAGAGTCAAAGTGTAAAATTTCAATAAATGTCACACGACCATGTGGCTGGGCCGTGTAACTTATTGGGACCATGTAACTTAATTGCCATAAAAAATCCGGTGGCACACTGCCGTGTCAACCAATAGTGTGTGACACACGACCGTGTGGCAAATTGTGTGACCCAAAACTTACCTAAAATATGCCTACTTCAAAACTACCATTCATGATATCACAACCACATATAAACACTTACCATATCAACTTAAAAATCTTGTTCAACACCTACAAATCATAACCAAAACATATGAAAAAAGTATCATATTCGTGCCTAACCAATATGTCATTTTGGCACCATCACAACCAAGTTATTTCAATAATAACCATTCACCATATTAAAAACATATACCCATAATATTATTCACCTACCATAAAAGTCCATTTTGCCTAACTTTATCAATTTACAACCAAATATTGACCATTAAGGTTTCAAATATTTAACTACCTTTTTGCCACAATGCCACAACATTACATCCAAGCATTACCTAAAATCATTCTCAAACTTACTTCAACACCAAGAATGCATCAACTACACACACACACACACACACACACACACACATACATACACACACATACCATACATACCACTAACTTATCACATAAACTTTCAAGTCCCCATTACATATATACCATTATCATCTCATTACAACATCGACCTTTAAAACTCAAACACATGATCCAAAATAACCTATATACAATCCATATTCTAAGATGCCATGTAATGCCTTCCACCCGACCTGATTAACCTAATCAGAGTGTTGGGTGTTACTACCTAAAATAGATGTAACCTAGACTCTTCCCTACACTTATGTACTAGATGAGTAATGACTTAATAAAATTTCTTTAATCTCTTTTCTTGTAATACCTCGTACATATATATTATGGTTTACTCTTTGTACAATGTGTGTTGCCTTTACATTTTGAAATAAACTATGAATATCATTACTCAAGACTTCGTCTTTTCTATTACATATATTCGAAGTGTTGCTTATTATCTTATGCATAGACTTCAACTTTGCCCAATGGCTTTTTGTTTAACTTAGTCGATATCCTATAGTCCAAAAGCTTTTAATATAGCGTTGTCTTCGTACTTTCCTCTTCCTATCATTCTTCCTCTGTATGCATATCAGCACAGATTGTTGCTTCCTAGCGTAGCCTTGGCATCGTCCCTTTGCACGAGATTCTTTGCAACTTGAAACAGGAAATAACTTATGTAAGTTCTTGAGAACTTAGTAAACCTCTATTACCTGTTTCATTACGTCGTAGCTACTAAACACTTTGCGTATTCTTTGGCGGGTACTTTACCAATCCTTATGGTGTAGTGCTTATGTAATCGACTATGTCACATCCCATGTTTTATTTTTTTTTGTTAAGTTGAGAATAAGGAATAAATATGGCCTAATGGTTAGGAGCTTTAAAAATATCTTAAGGGTCCTAGGTTCAAGTCTCCACACTTTCCACTTTTTAATTTAATTTTTTTTACAATTTTAACATGTGCTAACCCGTCTTGCCGTCCATACATGTTGCCTTGCATAGAGAGGATTCTTTCCTTTTTTGTCAAGTCAACATGCCTTATTTTTAAAAGCATGATATCCTTTTTGCTCTTTTGTCCCCGCAACATACCTTTCTCACCACCCTTACCTTATGTGATGTCCTTTGAACCTAGACAAGATGAGTAAACACTCTTTTGTTTCATCTTTTATTTTTTCATTTTCATTGTCGTCCCCTTCCTAGCTCCTCTCTTTCTCTCCATTTTTTTTTGTTTTGGCCACCCTTCTTCCACCTTTGCTTTTAGTTCTTCTCCTATTCTCTACTACTCCTTTGCCTCGAACCACCATTATCACACCACTGGACCTCCTCATTGCCATCGCTCCTCTTCTTTATTTTGCTCCAATGCCACCTTAGCACCACCAATTACCACCGTGGCCACCACCTTGTACCACCATTGGTATAAAAACTTGATTGTGTTTTATAAAAACTTGCATAATTGTTTTACAAAATTGTATTGACATGATCATGCACATCAAATTTGGTTATGTTGTATGATGAGTATGTGTTTAATGTTGTTTAACTTATTGTTATTTAACTTATTATAAGACCCATATTGGGCTTTAAAAGCTAACCTCATTAGTTTTATAACCTTTTAGGTAATGCACGAACTTAGGGCTTGGACTTAGCATTTGGAGGAGCTTCTCGGATGGATGTTTTTAATAACGAGTTTATGAACTATTTTTGGATGTTATTTTGGATTTTGGGACATTGTAATTTATAATTGGGTTGTTTCTTTATTTTACCATTTTAAACTACCATGCATGAATGATTGATGAGTTCACAAATATTTTGTATTATTGAAATCCTTTAGATTATTTATGATTTTTACTTGCTTTTAAACAAGCTTATGAATTTGTGATTTTTCTAAATATTTTTAACACTCTGCTGCGAAAGATTTTTATCAATATCATTTTAAAGAAACTATTAAAAATATTACAAAACCTTTGCTCAAATGATTTAAGAAGATATTTTGATATGATAATAAACTTCTCAAATATTCATGTTTTAATAAGTGTTTTCTAAAAACAAAATTAGTTGATTTAAATTTAGAGATTTTTGTAAAAACAACTGCAACCTAGCTGCATTCAACACGTAAATATTTTCAACATTTTAATGTGACTTTTGAGATTTGACCATAATGTTTAGGCTGGGTTTGGGATGTTAAAGAGTAATAGCTCCTTAAAAGCGTACTACATCCTTCATTCATTACTTTTACACCCCCTTATCCATATCGGGTCCTTACCCTTCTCTTGTTCGCCACATATCTCATACTGACCCCTTTTACCTTACTGAACATTCTTCCCTTTTCATTTATACAGAGTTCGCCTCATCCTTAACATTCAGAACCTTTCTGACTAAGTTCATTGGATACCTTATTTTCTTTAGGTCATCACTTCGCTTTTCCTAAGACTTACTATGTTTCTGTTACCATATCTTTACTTTTCTTTCAGAGAGTTATTTACCCAGACTTCGTTGTATTGGTATTTTATTAATAGAATTCACCATAAAGATCTCCTTTACCAGATGACCGCGAAAGTCCTCATTTGACATAGACAACCACAGAAGTCTTTCTTACACAGTAAATATATAGCCTCAAAGGCGTCTAGACACATACACAAGATAACCATAGAGGAGCCTATATAGATAGATAACCATAAAGGTGCATTTAACAGAATCAGCCACAATGGCTCACATATAACATACTTCACCACAAAGGCGCATTTGACAAAATCAGCCACAAGGGCTCACATATATCATACTTCCCCACAAAGACTCTCATATCACGGATATCACCGTAAAGGTTCATGTAAAGCATAGAACAGTCATAGAGGCTTCCACTTATCAGAGAACAGCCGCAAAGGCTTCTACATTTTGGTAAATGGCATTTTTGATGATAGATATTTGCCTAAACTCAAAGTCTTGAGGTTTGTCCCTCATTGCCTGGTACTTGCCCAATCACCCTTTATCTTTTTCCCTACATGACACCATAGTCTCAGACTAGGTCTTACACTATGTGGTCTTCTTGCCTCATATGATGCCATAGCCACCATGAATAGGTCTTACACTATATGGTCATCTTGCCATGGCCATTGTCTTTCCTTATCAAAATTCGTGTTTACTGTCTCGATGGACTCACACGCAAGTAGACTCTTTATGCAGATGCTTTCATACTTTCATACATGCAACTTATGCACTCGAACTTCATGCAGAGCTAGAAACACACTTTTCCTTTCTCATGCAGACTCTTTTCATGTCAAACAGAATCGTGCTTTCAGACTCATATAGAGACTTTCTTTCGTACATCTTTCAAAAAAGAAACATATCGTTGAGCTCATTCTCTCTTTCCATATTTATTATACACACACTTCTTTCATAAAAGAGGCATATCATCCATAAACATCATAGGTAAGCTCCTCAAACATTCAACTTTCACGTTTGCATAGCTTACTATTTCATTTCACAATGCAGTCATTTGGAGCAGAAGGGATTTACATGCAAGTATACAAGTAAGAGTCACTTCAGAGACTCATCTGTTAGCCTCAAAGCTAGCTTAAACTTTAGACCCTTCACCTAGCCAGATGCTACAGCCTTATTATTCCTCGACAGACAGAAACATTTCATTAGAACTCATTCAGATAACATTTAACATCCCTTTTAACCTAGCTTCATTTTTTATGCATACTTACTGATTTGTGTTTTCAACAAGCAAAATTAGGGAACTTACCTTAACAGGAGGAAGAATTTAGGGCTTTCAGGCATAGTTTCTAAAAAGAGGAACGTTTCTCTCTGCCTTAAGCCTCAGATTTAAAGAGGAAGGCAACCCCCTTTTAACTTAACCTGAGTACTCTTTAACTTAACCCTAATCTTCTTTGGAACTAGGCAATGTCACATCAGAATTGAGTTATTTTAACCATTTTCTACCACTTACTTAGCTGTCTCGTTAGCCTCTAACTTTCCTAGTTCTC
Organism: Gossypium hirsutum; assembly: GCF_007990345.1. Lineage (NCBI taxonomy): Eukaryota > Viridiplantae > Streptophyta > Magnoliopsida > Malvales > Malvaceae > Gossypium > Gossypium hirsutum. Next base: position 24,542,736 of record NC_053439.1, read on the forward strand.
ATTTAGTTAGTTCCAAACCAACCTACCTTACATTCACTGGCACATGAACACTTTAGTTACATTTTTCTTATGGCTACTAGTCAGATTTCACTCATCGTCGTAATCTAATTGAGAACTTGTGTCCACTTATTAGAGTTCGCCTAATCTTATACGCCCAAAAGAGTACATTTGGGCGATTAGCATCTCGCCAATCATACTTCACATTACTCTTTCTTAATCCATTACACTTACATTTCTTAAAAGTTGGCCTTTTAGTCATTTAGTGTCGTCTAATACACTATTCTTACTAGTGTTCCTTTTCTTTAGTTTAATGTTCGCCAGACTGGGCGCTCTTAGAAAATAACTTAGACTTAATCAAACCCCATATTAGGTACCAAAACTAATTCCTTAAGCCTTATACACGTACTCAGAACTTGCTCTTTGTGTCTTGCTTTTACGAATACCATTCTACTGTTAGAACTTCACCGGGTGAGGTGTTACATGCCATTAAATTCAACCATTAGGCCATACCAAACAACCATTGATATACATACAAACCACAATCAAACTTGGCCATTATACATCCATTAGCTCAAGTAAACCACATTTCAAATTTACTATTCACTTTCCACTACATAACTCTTAATATACCAAATCATCCAACATCATCAACATCATTAGACTAAGATCATGAACATCCAAGATAACTTAAACACAAATACAACTCTATACACATGCCACATAACTGAATGTGTAACAAATAAAAGACTACCGAATCAGAGACCGGATAATGTGAGCTCTAGATTGTTGCAACCAATGCGTTCCGTAAAATAAGCTATACAAAGATAGAAACAATCAAGATAAACATTATGAATGCTTAGTAAGCTCGTATGAAATTTACACAACATACACAATAACTCGATACTTACTTATTACTTGATAATGACTGTGTACACTTCCACAAACCTATGCGTTACAAGTTTTTGGTGCCGTTTCCGGGGAATGTCAACTGTTGCCATAGTAAATTTTTTCGTGTAATTATTTATTTTCAATTTGATTTATTTTTAACATTACTAACTTATTCTTTTTAATTTGTGTGATTTTCTTTTCAGGTGTTTATGAGCATAGATCGAATTATCGATTTACTCCCTGTAGACCCTAAAATTGAGCGAACTTTCAGACAAAGAAGACGTGAATGAACAGCTCAAAGACAAGTCGAGATGGACTTTGGAAATTAGAATGAAGACCAAGGTAATGAAGTTGATCATGTACGAAATCCAATCCTCATTGCTGGTGATAGGGATCGATGCATCAGACAATATGCTGTGCCACTTTTTAGTGAGTTAAACCCAGGAATTAGAAGGCCAGATATTGAGGTAACCCAGTTTGAATTGAAACCAGTCATGTTTCAAATGCTACAAACGGTGGGCAAATTTAGTGGTATGCCCACGGAAGATCCACATCTCCACCTTCAAATGTTTATGGAGGTGAGTGATTCACTCAAGATGATCGGTGGGACTGAAGACGCACTGAGGTTGAAGTTGTTTCCGTACTCGTTGCTAGATGAGCACGAGCATGGCTCAATTTATTGCCACCAAGTTCCATATCTATATGACAAGAATTAGTAGAGAGATTTTTGGTTAAGTATTTCCCACCTAGCAAAAATGCTAAGTTAAGGAACGAGATCACAACTTTCTAATAACTGGACGACGAGTCTTTGTATGAGGCTTGGGAGCGATTCAAGTAGTTACTTTGTAAGTGTCCTCATCATTGGATTCCTCATTGTATCCAGTTGGAGACATTCTATAATGGTCTCAATGCACATACAAGATTGATGGTAGATGCTTCCGCAAATGGTGCAATTTTGTTTAAGTCTTATAATGAGGCTTATGAGATCATCGAGAGGATCGCGAGTAATAACTATCAATGGCCAACAAATAGAACAGCTTTAGGAAGACGTGGAGTTGGAGTTCATGAAGTTGACACCCTCACTTCGTTATCAGCTCATGTATCGTCTACTTCCTCTATGATAAAACAATTAACAGCTAATAGTACTAATAATTCTGTAGCTCAGCCACCAAGTCTGTTTGAAGTAGTTTCCTCTGTGTACTGTGTGAAAGGTCATTCTTTTGAGAATTGTCTATTAAACTCGAGTCAGTGTACTATGTGGGGAACCATTATCAAAATAAGAGTGGACAAGGACTCCAGTCCAAGTTATACAATTCTTCATGGCGTAATCATCCTAACTTTTCTTGGAGTAACCAAGGAAATGGATTGAACAACAACTTATTGCAGCAAAGACCCAACCAATCTCAAAGGTTTACTCAGCAAGCTCCAAAACCACCTCAAGCTGAGGCATCAAACAGTTTGGAAAACTTGTTGAAAGCGTAAATGGCAAAGAATGACGCTTTGATCCAAAGCCAAACATCAACACTGAAAAATTTTGGAAAACCAAATGGGTCAGTTAGCTACGGAGCTATGTAATAGACCGCAAGGAACCTTGCCGAGCAATACTGAGAAATTAAGAAATTTGGGTAAAGAACATATCAAAGCAGTGGCATTGCGAAGTGGTAAAATTCTAGAACCCCAATTGATTGATGTCGAAGATAAGCCCGTTGAGAAGAATCAACTAGCTGTTGAAGTTCCCACACCAAAGGGATCAGAATCTGCAAATTCTAATAAGGTAAACCCTGACTTAGTGAATTCAGATATTTTAACATCTTATTTGGATGCAGATTTACCTACTCAGAAAAGTTGTCCGATTCAACCAAAATTTCCATTACCTTCATATCTGCAAAGATTGCAGCAAAATAAGCAAAAACATGAGGTGCAATTTAAGAAGTTTTTTGATGTTCTGAAGCAGTTACACATCAATATTCCATTGGTGGAGAATTTAGAACAAATACAAAATTATGTGAAGTTTATTAAGGATATACTGTCCAAGAAGAAACAATTAAGTGAGTATAAGACTATTGCCTTGACAAAGGAGTGCAGTGCGTTCCTACAGAACAAATTGCTATCGAAATTGAAAGACCCAATAAGCTTTACTATACCCTGTAAAATTGGTGAATCTTACTGTGGTAAAGCTTTGTGTGACTAAGGAGTGAGTATCAACTTGATGCCTAAGTCTATTTTCAAGATGTTAGGAATAGGTAAAGATCTGTAGCATATCCCGAAGGAAAGATCGAGGATGTTTTGGTAAGAGTCGATAAATTTATTTTTCCTACTGATTTCATTGTCTTAGATTTTGAAGTAGACAAGGAAGTGTCGATTATCCTTGAGAGACCTTTCTTAGCCATAGGAAGAACGTTAATTGATGTGCAGAAATGAGAACTCACCATGCGAGTTTAAAATGATCAGGTAACTTTTAACATTCTTAAAGCTATGAAATTTCCCTATCTGGCAGAGGAGTGTTTAGTTATGGGAGAGATAGAAACCTTGGTTTCTATGGAAAGCAGTTTTGAAGAAGATCTATTGGAGAAAGCCTTAGATCTTGACCCTTTGGAGGATGAAGAAGGTGAAGAAAACATGGCTTTGATGGAAGCTAATCCGAGAAATTTTATTCAATCCACACGATTTGAACCGTTAGAGTTGGAAGTTTGTGCAACCCAAGTTGTCAATTGAAGAACCACCTAAACTCGAAGTAATGCTACTTCCTTCCCATTTGAAATACGTTTATTTAGGTGATTGTTCTACTTTGCCTGTGATTATTTCAACGAAACTGACGAAAGATCAAGAGGAGCAACTAATTGCTGTTCTAAAGAAATTTAAGAAAGCAATTGGTTGGACCATTGCTGATATTCGAGGTATAAGCCCTTCTTTTTGCATGCATAAAATCATTTTAGAAGAAGGTGAAAAAACTCGAATTGATGGGCAAATGAGGCTTAATGCTATTATGAAAGAAGTTGTGAGAAAGGAAGTGATCAAATAGTTAGATGCATGAATCATCTATCCTATTTCAGATAGTTCATGGGTAAGTCTGGTGCATGTCTGCCGAAGAAAGGTGGAATCACGATTTTTGAAAATGAGCGTAATGAGTTAATTCTAATAAGAATTGTTACCGGTTGGAAAATCTGTATTGATTACAGAAAGTTGAACAAAGCCACTCGAAAGAACCATTTTTCGTTGCCTTTTATAGATCAGATGTTAGATCGACTGATAGGTAATGAATTTTATTATTTTTTAGATTGCTATTCGGGATATAACCAAATAGTTGTAGCCCCGGAAGACCAACATAAAACAACCTTTACTTGTCTATATGGTAGGTTTGGTTTTAAGCGAATGCTTTTTGGTTTATGCAATGCACTTGCAACTTTTCAACGATGCATGATGACAATATTTACTGATATGGTTGAAAATTTTGTTGAGGTTTTCATGGATGATTTTTCTATTTTTGGTAACACTTATGATATCTGTTTGAGTAATTTGACTAAGGTACTGAAGAGATACGAAGAGACGAATCTTGTCCTTAATTAGGAAAAAATGTCATTTTATGGTTAAGGAAGGGATTGTCTTAGGTCATAAGATCACAAAAAAAAAGGAATTGAAGTCGATAAAACATAGGTAAACGTAATTGAAAGATTACCAGCCCCAACGAATGTGAAAGGAATCAGAAGTTTCTTAGGCCATGCCGGGTTTTATCCAAGGTTTATCAAAGATTTCTCGAAAATTTCTAAACCGTTGTGTTTGTTGATAGAGAAAGATACAGTGTTTGATTTCAACAAAGCATGTTTGGAAGCTTTTGAAGAGTTAAAGAAGCGGTTAATCTCAGCCCCAATAATCGTTACACCTGATTGGAACTCACCTTTTGAGTTGATGTGCGATGTAAGTGACTATGCCGTTGGACCTATGATGGGTCAAAGAAGAAATAAAGTGTTTCACCCTATTTACCATGCAAGTAAAACTTTGACGGGAGCCCAACGCAATTATGTGGTAACCGAAAAGGAAATTTTTGCTATAGTTTTTGCTTTTGACAAATTCTGCTTATATCTTATAGGTACCAAAGTTACAGTATTTACTAACCATGCGGCCATTAAATACTTGCTCACGAAAAAGATGCAAAACCAAGGCTAATTTGTTGGATACTTTTACTCCAAGAATTTGACCTTGATATCCAAGACAGAAAAGGTGTTGAAAATCAAATAGCTGATCATCTGTCGAGGTTGGAGCAAGATGAGGTAACTCAGTCATGTGTGCCTATCAACGAGAATTTCCCAAATGAACACTTATTTGAGGTAAATCGAATTCATGAAATACCCTGGTTTGCTAATTTTGCCAATTATCTTGGATGTGGAATAATTCCTTGAGAAATGACATACCAACAAAGAAAAAAATTCCTTCATGATAGTCGGCATTATCTTTGGGAGGATCCGCTTTTGTTTAAACAATGTTTAGATAATATAATCTGAAAGTGTGTAGCTGAAAGCGAGATTGCTGAGATCTTGTATCATTGCCATTCATCTCCAGGTGGGGGACACTTTGGTGGTTCATGTACTGCAACAAAGATTTTACAAGCAGGTTTCTTTTGAGCTACACTATTTAAAGATACTTATGCTTATGTGAAGAACTGTGATAAATGCCAAAGGACTAGAAATATATCAATGAGGAATGAGATGCCCTTGACAAACATTTTGGAGATTGAATTGTTCGACGTATGGGGTATTGACTTCTTAGGCCCGTTTCCTTCTTCATATGGGAACAAATACATCTTAGTTGCAGCGGACTGTAACACCCAAAACCCGGCCTAAACATTAGGGCCGAATTTGGTGATGTCACATTGTAACACCCCTTACCCATATTCTATACTGGAATAGGGTACGAGGCATTACCAGAATAAATACACTTATAAAAATATTAAACCGAGTTATAAAATTTCATCCAAATTAAAAACTTTCAAATTATTATCTTCGAGTCGCTAATTAGGGTTTACGAGGCCCAATACATACCTATTCATATGCTCAATATATCCGTTAAATCAATCCAATATTGAAGAATCCACTTTAAGTCAGAATCAATATTAATCACAATCATAAATCTTTTCATGTTATTTTCATATATCACTAACTGAACTTTGAATGTCAATTTACGAAAATGTAATTCACTAACACATTCTGGTATACACAATGTTTAATTGATGAAATCATTTAATTGAGCTAAATTTCATATTCACTCCGAATTTTCTTCTATATCCATAAATGCTTTCACTTACCATTTACCTAACCAATTTCTTGAACCAAGCTATCACACAACAATAATACAACACCTGTGCTTCATGAATTCAATGTTTGAATCTCATCACCATCAAATCCATGTCATTCGAATACTTAAAGTTTATTCAAGCATATATTATTATGTTTCATATACCAAGCATATGTCAAAATTACGAATACGTAATCAATTAATTTGTCATTTATTTGACTAGAAAATTAATCTCAAAATTCATAACATTCCATTACTTAAGATATGCATAAAACACTCCTTTAACATAAACTAGCACCATGGCCTAATTTTCAGTATGCTATTTATTCCCCTTTTTCTGAATCACATAGAAAAATATTACAAATATGTATATATTTGAATACTATAATTATGCATCAACTTACCAACATGAGTTAATTCATGAGCCACTCATGACATCATTTCATGCCAAATATACCACACGCATATGCTATGAAACTTTATTTTCTCTCATGAGCTTACCATGGCCAGTAATGCACCAATATAATCATCACTCCTATTTCAACATTTATCGATTATAATCAGACATTTAACCAATTATACACAATTCATTCATATGCTTTATTGTCCTCCTCCTCCTCTCCATCCCACATCCTTTATGTATATAACATGCTTAAATAGCATTATACATAATTTCACCATTCACTTATATTTAAATTCAAAGCTGTCTAGTCGAGTTATAGTCACTAAATTATTTTTATCTGGAGCTACAGATCTCCAAATTAAGTTCTGTTAATTTCCCCAAAATTAGACTCACATATCCTCTTACCATAAAATTTTCAGAATTTTTGGCTTAGCAAATTAGTACAGTTTATTCTTTAAAGTCACCCCTATTTCACTACTCAACATTTCTGACCTCTCTTCACTAAAAATAATTATCTCACTGTACATAATTAAGATGATATTTTCATTTATTTCCTTTGAAAATAGACTCATTAAGGATTCTATAAATATAAATTATAACTCATAATTATATTTTTACAATTTTTAATTATTTTCCAAAGTCAGAACAGGGGATTCCGAAATTAATCCGACCCTGCCTCACTAAAATTCAAATATCTCAAAATATATAACTCTTTTGCTTGCTCTTTTTCTTTTATATAAAAATAGACTCATTAATATTTAATTTCATATCTTATTCACTCTATAATTCAATTTCCACCATTTTTGGTGATTTTTCAAATTCACACTATTGTTACTGTCCAAAACTGTTTTGTTGCTAATTTTACTTTTTCATAATTTCACTTTTTCACTTTCAATTATTATTCAATTCAATTCCATACATATATTCATCATTCAATCACACTTAATCGTTACATGATCTCATTTATTTTCACTTAGTCAATTTCCCGATGAACACTTCGGAATAATAACAGATACACGGTGGATTCAGCACGCAGCAACCACCCTTTGTAATCAATGATAGCCGCTGGGATCAACACATAGCAACCACCTTATAATTAATAATACCGGTTCACATAGTAGCCTGCACATAGTACTACACATGTGACCATCACTATCCGATACACGTAGTAGCCTACACATAGTACTACACACGTGATAGAAGCTACTCGGTACGCATAGTAGCCTGCACATAGTACTACACATGCGACCTATCATTCTGGTACACATAGTAGCCTGCACATAGTACTACACATGTGACCATCACTATCCGATACACGTAGTAGCCTGCACATAGTATTACACACGTGATAGAAGCTATTCGGTACGCATAGTAGCCTGCACATAGTACTACACATGCGACCTATCATTCCGGTACACTTAGTAACCTGCACATAGTACTACACACGTGACCATCACTTCCACTTTCACATAGTGGCCTACACACAGTCCATGCCACATATGTGATCATTTCTGTCGCTTCATTCGTATCCCTTTTTATTCCGAATGTTCAATCGGGAAATTTCTCACTTTTTCTCATTTTTTCCTTTTTCACTAATCAAAGTCAATCCCTTGTCTTTCTTGACTTATAATAACACATTTAACTTATTTAACACTCACATTATTCAATCCAGTCCAAAAATCACATTTTGGCAAATTACATTTTTGCCCCTAAAGTTTCACAAAATTACAATTTTGCCACTAGGCTCAGAAATTAAACTTTATTCCTTTTTCTTATGTTTTATGACATGCTGAACATTTTTCCCTTCTATGGCAACATCAAATTCTCACTCTAACACTTATGAACATTAGGTATTTTTACGATTATGTCAATTTACTCGTTTTCACTTAAAATCGGCTAGCAAAAGTTATTTAACATAATTTCAAGCTTCATATTCTACCATAAAACATCAAAATAAACATATTTCACCGATGGGTGTTTTTCCAAATATGAATCCTAGATTAAATTATTGCTAGAATAAGCTAAAACAAGTTACCAGGACTCCAAAAACGTAAAGAACATTAAAAATAGGGCTTGGAATCACTTACTATGGAGCTTGGAAGCTTGCAAACCCTAAATATGGCTTCCCCCTTGCTGATTTCGTTCACCATGGAGAAGATGGACAAATTTTTGGCTATTTTGGCCTTTTTAATTCTTTTAATTACTAAATGACCAAAATGCCCCCAACTTAAAAGTTTCCTATTTCACTTATCTCTTGTCCATTTTTGTCCAAAAAGTTAACCAATGGTCTAATTACCATTTAAGGACCTCCAATTTAAAATTTCATAACAATTGGACTCTTCTAACATGTAGAACTCAACTTTTGCACTTTTTACAATTTAGTCCTTTTGACTAAATTGAGTGCCCAAACGTCAAAATTTTAGAGCGAAATTTTCACGAAATCATTTTGTGAAATCGTAGACCATAAAAATATAATGAAAATAATTTTTTTCCCATCAAATTTGTGGTCCCGAAACCACTATTCTGACTAGCCCAAAATTCGAGCTGTTACATGGACTATGTATCCAAGTGGGTTAAAGTTGAAGCATACCCTACAAATGATGCTAAGGTAGTCATGCGATTCCTACATCAGCATGTGTTTACATAATTTGGGACACGGAGAGCTATTATTAGTGATGAAGGTTCTCACTTTGTAAACAAATGGCTTAAGTGGTTGCTTGACAAATATGATGTGAAGCACAAGATTGCTACTGCCTATCACCCCCAGTCTAATGGGCAAGTTGAAAGAGTGAATCGCGAAATCAAAGGTATCCTTGAAAAGGTAGTACGCCCTAGCAGAAAAGATTAGTCTCGAAGGCTCGATGATGCATTATGGGTCTATCGAACAACATTTAAGACTCCGTTAGGAATGACTCCTTATCGGTTAGTCTTTGGAAATGCATGTCATTTGCCATTAGAGTTGTAGGATAAAGCTCACTGGGATTTGAAGCAGTTGAACTTTTATCTTAAGCAAGCCGGTGAGAGAAGGATGTTACAACTTGATGAGTTGGAAGAGCTGAGGTTGTTTTCCTATGAGAATGCCAAAATGTGTAAAGAAAGATCAAAGAGATGGCATGATAGTCATATACAACCTCGTGAGTTTTAAAAAGGTCAGAAGGTTTTGTTGTTTAATTCAAGGTTTAAGTTATTTCTTGGGAAGCTTAATCCCGATGGAAAGGACCTTATACCATCTACCGAGTTTATCCTTATGGAGCTATTGAATTATACAACAATTACGGAGGTACATTTAAATTTAATGGTCAACGTCTCAAACATTACTAAAATGGTGAAGTTGAGCGAGTTGAATCCTTGCTTAAATTAATAGACCTTTAATTTTTCATGAACTCATTTTGTAAATAAATAAATAATTAGAACTTATTTTCTTAACTTATTACGTTTAATTAATTCTGTCTAAGGAGATTGGAACTTAAGCGGGACCGCTATGACCCCTCCAACCCTTCTTAGAAATTAATTTAATGTAATTTGTTAAGAAGAAATTTTCTAATTAAGACATAAAATTTTTAAATTTCATTTGTTTTGTTTAAATTTTAAATTTTTATGTTAATAAAGGGGGTCAAATTTGGCCCAAGTACTAATCAGTTTTTTTAGTAAGATACAGTCCGATTTTGAGGCCCAAGACAACAAAAAGGAGGGAAAAATCCATGCCTTGCCGTCACACCCATTACTTGCCACCCAACTAACCCTAATGTAGCTAAATTTTAGCTACATGTTGCCCTAATTTTTTCTTATATAAACCCCTCTCCATTCTACTAATTTTCGTATCCCTCAAAGCAATTTGCTTACACAAAAAAAAATCATAAATCTCTCTTTTGTGCTGTCAACCTCAAATCCCGGAAAAAACCCTAGTTCTTTTTCCTTTTTACTGAAATTCTCTATTGCCGCCACAAAGAGATTGCCAAAGCACCACCATTGCTGATGCACGTCATCGTCGCTGCCGCACCATCCTTGCTGTTGTAAGATTTTTTTGCCGTAGCAAGTTCTACCCACTTTGCTGATTTCTCTTTTCTCTTTTGTGCAGAAACTTTGCCGAATTTTTAGGAAAAGATGCCATGTCTGGCAAAAGAACCAAATCTTCAAAGACTACTCTTGAAAACCCGATTTTGATCGATGAAGAAGTGAAAGAAAGATTTGATTCAATCTTCAAGCATCAACCTATGATGCTGGAAAAAGGTTTTGACTTGAAGAGTAATTATTTAATGGTTGTACCTATACTGGTTAGAAAGAAAATCAATGCTCTCAAGTGGTAATGATTTTGTGATGCTTGTTCACTTCCCGAGGATGAACTAGTTCGAGAATTCTATGCTAGTTTGACTACGCAAGATGCTATTGAAGTCATCGTTCGAAAGAAAAAGGTACCTCTTACTTCTAAGTCCATCAATGATTTGTTTAATTTACCTGATGTTGAAGAAGATGAGTACTACCCTATGATGAACAATATCAATTGGGATTTTCTTCAACAAGTGCTTGATGTTATGACAAATCTGGGATCCCAATGGATTATAAGAAAGTATGGGAGCCATTCTTATCGAAAAGAATACTTAAAACCAGTAGCAAATGTATGGTTTTATTTTGTTCGCTACAGTTTTATGCCTATCTCACATAGTTCCACCATCTCGATGGAACGGATGCTTTTGTTATATGCAATTTTGATAGATAAGTCCATTAATGTTGGGAAAATTATCCTCAAGGAGATTCACGATTGTGCTAAAAAAGGCAGGAAGTGCTTATTTCCCATTATTAATCACTTCATTTTGCTTAAAGGCTCATGTTAAAACATAAGAAAATTTGAAGGGGCGATATGTTCAAGGATGCATTACAAATTATGATATTGAAAGATTAGTAGAGAGGGTGCATGAACTGAATCAAGGCGAGCAAGAAGAGCCAACTGAGCTGGATATAGAGGAGTCAACAGATGGAACTGAAACTGAAGGTAATTTAGTCACAGAAAGTGAAGAGGAAGAATCTGATAAGGAACCAAACATTCCTGAACCAAGGGTTGAGCCAAAAGAAGAACCAGTCAAGCTAAGTGTTGAACCTGAATATACAACTCCCATGCTGACTTCTGCAAGTACTTCAAGGAAATCAGAGATGTTAATTTTGATGGATATGTGCAAGTTCATGCACAATCAACAAAAAACTTATTAGAAATATGTAAAAACTAGAGATGACTCAATTCAAAATACTTATAAGAATATCTTTAATACATTTTTTCTTGAGTTCCCAGATGATATCTTTGAGACATGGACGAAAGATACTGACGATGCAAGTAGAGATGGAGCTAAAGAAGACAAAGGGAATAAGTCAGAAAAATAAAAATGGGGGATTCTTGTCCTATTATTTATTTAATTATTTTTAGGTCTTTAGGAATTTATTTCTTTCGTAATTAGGATTTAATTTTTTCAGAATAAAACATAGCAAGCATGAACACACTAAACACTTCTTTGGAAAGAATAAGACTAAGTGATGTGGTAATGAGAATGAACATGTCTAGGATTGGGTTATTAGGGAAGACTTGGCATTTAAGCAGTCTTAATGACTCACCTCTCTTTCTTTACAACCCTACCTGGTGTTCAGTTTTCATTCATTACTTTGTTCTTGCAATGAGGACATTGCTTCTTTTTAAAGGGGTAAGGCAAATAAATTGCTCGAACTTTTAAATTTTTTTCAAGTATGCTTCAATTATTTCTTTCATAAGTATGTTTTAATAAATGAATGTTTAGAGATATTTTTTTCTTACTGAGATAGTTTGTATACAAGTATGCATGATGATGTGAAACTATGTTATCATGAAGAATGGAATGCTTGTATGATCTTAGCCTTAGTAATGTTTGCCATGAAAACTTAGTTTCTTTTGAGATTAGACATGCATGAAGGTTTATATCTTTAGAATTGACTTAGTAACTTTCTTGAGGCGAAATCCTTGGGGATATAAAAATCTAAAATAATATAGGCACTATTTCTTTGGACCGTTTGAGCATTTTCAAGCCAACTCTATGATATTAGACCCTTGAAACTGTAATTTTGAGCTTAAAGGCCTATTTTTGCAATGAACCTACATTATAAGTCAGTTACCATCTTTTTAAAATTATCCTAATTTTGTGCACCTATCTTAACTAAAGTTGTCTTGAGAATCAACATTTAAGGAAATTTTCATAAAGATGTATGTGCTCATGCTTTAAAAAAAGAGCGAAGAAAAGTTCGCTTAGTCTCAAAAAGGAAAAATGTATGAGCTTGAGTTCAAAATAAGTTTGGGGGTGTTCTAAAGGTTCACTTAAAGAAAAAGGTTGTATTACAAGAAAACCAAGACAAATTTAAAGGTTAAGATTTTTAAAACCGAAATGTCTCATCTCTTAAAATCCCTACCTTTAACTGAGCCCCATTACAACCTTATAAAAGGCCTATTGATTTGATGATTATGTCACCTACATTAGTGGAGAGGAAGTCCTAAGTTCAACATATGAAGATCATAAATAAGCCTTGTGATTGTTTGCTTTATTGATAGGAAATTATGTTGAATGAAGAATGTTATCTATGGCTGTGACATACTTGCAAGCTATGATTCATGTTGGCATATTGTGAAGCTTAGTATAATCTTAAGGAATGTTTGCATATGAATTACTTGTTAATAAAGAAGATCGATAAGCATGAAGGTATTAGTGCATGATTTTGGGACAAAGATTGATGCTACTTACACAATTAGCAATTTTGCCTTAGCAAGACCTTTTACTTTGCATAAACATTACTCGGGACAAGCAATGATTTAAGTTTGGGGGTGTGTAAACAGAAAAATATATAGGATTTTTCCTATGTAAATTATCACCTTTTTACTTAAATTCGTTGTTAAAACTAAGTAATTATTTAATAAATTAATGAAATATGTGAAAATATGAAATTAGGACATAGAAATTATTAAAATGTGATTTTATGCTTTATTATATAGTTTTCATGCAATAAATGGCTTATTTTATATTATATTAATTTGAATATATTATATTTTTTTAATACAGAAAGTGGGTCATGCATGATTAAATTAAATAATAAATTATAAAATTATATTTAATAATTTATTTTAAAATATTTCATTAATAATTTGGGTTTTAATTAATTAAATTTGATAAATTTTATTCTTTGGTCCTATAACTTATTGATTTATTCTGGATAGGTCGGATAGCTTTGCTGGATTACAAAATCGTCCAAATTTGAGACCAAGTCAACCCAATATTCGACTACACATGGCTGTCTATTTAAACCATTCTTTGGTTTAATTACACAAGGCCCTTGCAGTGTTGAAGAAATTAAAGATTTGCTCGAAGATTTACGATTGACTGAGTTTCAGTCCTGAGTTGTGTGGCATCCAAAATTGCTTAAAAATCAAGCAAAAATCAAGTCAAAAGCCACTAAGCATGGAAAGCCACAATTTGAGGAGATTTGAAGAGGTTAACATCCACTATTTTTAGCAAACTATCCCCTTTTTCTCACCTATAAATAATACCCTCTCATTCCTTCATTCATCATCCCTCAAGCATCATTCTCTCTTTTCTCCAAATTCTCTTAGCCTTTTCCATTCCCACGCCTAGCATCATCTCTTCATAGAGATTTTAGCAATTAAGCCTCTTAAAGAACCCTTGGTCGGCCACCTTGGAGAGCCATCAGCAAAGTAGCAAAGCAAAGGAACTAAGGAGCCTCATCAGTCAGAGCCTTGGGTGATAACCACTCTGAATTGGGTTTAATCTTTCGTTTCTTTAATTTAATATAAAGATATTTGATATGTGTTCTTTGTTCTTGTTTAAAACAATGTTAGCTTAATTTTATTTAAGCTAGGATGATTGCTTTGATTAAATAATATTTATTTGATTCATGCTTATAATGTTTGTGCCTCAATTGATCATGTTTTCAATTAAAATGAAGTTTGTATTTCGTTCATACATAATTGAAATGCACCTAAATTAGCTGAGCAATCCTGACTAGACGATGGCTAATGGACACATAATTGAAATGTGCATGCTCAATTTAGATCCTGACTCGATTAAATTGGAGGTTGCATAACAAGTCTGACCAAGCTCTGTTATCTGCATAGTTTTTAGATTTGTGTGATTAAATTGTTTCAAACCTGACATGTCCCTGTTACCTCACACGAATGCTAAGAAACCCTTAGTAAATATGGATCAGTAAAATGTGTATTTACTAAGTAAAGGATTCCGAAAGGACCTAATGTGGTTTCCAAACTCATGAAAGATCAAGTTGCCATGGAATGTTTATTCGAATGTTATTAAGCATGTTGATAATAAATTTAGTTTAATTAAAGTAATTGTCCTAGTTTATTTTTGTTATAATTGTTGCAAATTGTGTTTAATTTTACTAAAATCTATTTCATTCATATAGTTTGCATACTTAGGATAATTTGCATTAGGGATCATTGCATTTAGTTTAATATATTTTAATCACCACTTCTTAACTATATTGTGTTTTTATTTACCGACTTGTTAATATAATTTTACAAATTAAGTGACTTAGCACAAATACAATCCCTGTGGAGATGATAACTCGATACTTACTTATTACTTGATAACGATTGTGTACACTTGCACAAACCTACGCGTTACAATCTTTATTGAACAGAACTAAAGTGCCATGAACATAGATAAAAGGAGAATCAGGTGAATTAACATGTGCATAAAATTCACGAACAACCTTTCCGAAAATGTCCTTAGGGTGCAAACAGAAAATACTCCACCCATGCTTCTCTACGATGGAGGACACAAAACTCATCATAGCCCTTGTGTGGTTCGTCCTTGAACAAGAACCCTTGTTTGAAACAAAAAGGGCACTTTATGATGTTATTGTTGTATTTTGTGGCTGCGACACTGTTGAAAAAGGTTTTAGGTTAGGTAGTGCTGGCCTTGTAACACCTCTAACCCTTATCCGTCACTGAAATAGGGTTTCAGAGCATTACCGATAAAAAATTTAACTTAAAACATTCAATTATAACCATTTCTATAAAATACATTAAGCTCAATAACACACAAGCATATCGTCCCTTTTTTCGAGCCCTCGAGGCCTTAGAAACACTTTACGATTCTGGACTAAATCGGAAACAATAAAAAGTTTAGCAAAAGTCAGAAAATTTAAATTGTAAGGGTCACACGGCCGTGTGACTCACTTGGTTGAGACACATGCCCGTGTCCTAGGCCATGTGGACGTTCAAAATAGGGACACACGATCGTGTTCCAGCCCATGTTCGTGCCCGTGTAACTCTTTGACTTGGGTCACATGGCCAAGCCACATACCGGTGTGCTAGGCCGTGTAACTCTCAAAATGCAACTTTAAAAACCTACAGGGGTCACACGATCGTGTCACATGGCCGTGTGTCACACACGACTGAGACACACACCTATGTCTTAAGCTGTGTGGACAAGAAATAGGCCATTTTCAAGCCATTTCTTTCACCCAAAACATACTCATACATACAAGCCCTTGTACCTATTTGAAGCATTCAAAAATATACCTAAAACATGCATAATAAAGCTAGATCAATATGATATTTATCCATACAACTAATATTCTCAAAAGGCACCTCAAAGCAAACACTCAACAACACATATGTATAATTGATCACCTTGCTACCATTTTAAAACATGTCATGCTTAACTTATGCCTTGTCATTAGAAGTTATCATTTGAATTATAGTTTTCATTCATCCTAAATATACATATATCTAACTTATACATATTTGATCATAACTTATCCATATATATAGTTTAATTCCATACTAAGTTATACCATAATTGACCGCATGCCAAAATCACATTCAAACATATCAATTTGGTTATTCAAAAAACAACTTCAAATGACCATTTCCACTCCAACCATTAAGGCCATCTAAATGACACAAATCTAACCATATCTAGATGGTTTCAACAATCAACATGTATGCAAACCATATTTCAATCATGCACATCTATTCAAAGCGTTACCAAAGTATACCATATCTTGACCATGTTGAGGTCAATTCATCATATATCACTTTGGCCATTCAAACATGCTGTAACACATTATCAAATTAACACATATCAACAAGGCACCAAATGTACCAAGGCTTCACCATCCAAAATGACCTATATATGTCAAACTCATCAACTAACATTCAACTAAACATCAACCACAAGTCCACCAATACATGCCATTATAATCTTAACCAAGACATCAAAGTCTACCGATATAATCGATGGATAGTGTGATGGATTTCTGACAAGCTTCCAACCCGATCAAACTTTTGATAATCTAAAAAGTAAAGGAAAAATAACTACGTAAGCAATGAATGCTTAGTAAGCTCGTATAACTTTAGTCATGTCAATCCATTCAAATATGAAATTTATACATATCAAGAATAATCTTATACCAATACCGCAAGATTCATGAAACCATAATCAACAACTCACAAAGTGAATAAAACCACAATATCACATATACATATCATCGCTAACATACTAGGATTTTATAAAAAAATAAACCATTTCAAATTTTCTTATTTTCATTTGCACTTCATTCCTTTCCATTGCATCTACTTTCTTTAGTTTAAACAACAACATCAATTCAACTTATCATTCCCTTTTCAATCATTTTACACTTTAAGTATGAACTTACTATTTTATTACCTTTCCACACCCATTTCATATGCATAACACACAAGACATAAGCATATCATCAACGATAGTGATACATGCACGAGAACGATTGAAGTTTATTCGAGTTCATTAAGTGGACCAAACTCCAACTTGCCCGTTTCAATAGAGAATTCAATTTAAATTATCATAGGGTTTATAACACGTGCTAGATCAAAGAAGTTTAAAGAGGTGATGATGGGCCTAATTCAGAAAGTTTGGGCTGAACATGAGATGTCCAACCCTCATTGGACTCAAAATAACGTCCCAAGTCCATGCAATGTTTTGCATGTGGCTGTTAGTTTAGTTTAATTAATTCTACAGCTTTTAATTATGTCTTGTTTACTATATGCATTTTTAATTAATGTCTTGCATTATTAATCTACATCTTTTAATTGTGACATGCACTACTTGTTCTATATTTAATGAAGTCATGTATTATGTAACTCTCACGTTAGTTAAGTTTGCATCATAAATTATGACATGCATTATGTAACTCCCATGTTAGTTAAAGTTTGCATCATTAAATTAAGTCATGCATTAAGTAACTCATTTGTTCATTTACTTTACATCTTAAACCATGCATTTAAGCATCTTAGTTGTTAAATATGTTTGAGTTTGTTTATATAAGTATGTTATTTAATTTGGATGTTACTTTTTAATGCATAAGTTATAGTGTGTTTAAGTTTTATTAAATAAATTAATTGTGTGTTCAATAGTTTGTTGTAGGAAATTCCAAAAGGCTGGTCACATATTTTAAAGTTGCAATAGGGCTGTTTGTTTGTCAAGGAGAATCAAATGCTGTCACATTCAAATGGCTGTTCAGTTTCGGCATAAAAGAGTGTGCATTTTGTCACTTAATTGCTGGTGCTTAAAGGGAACATTTTTGGTGGATATTGAAGCACTCAAAGCTCATTATGGTGGCTATTCAAATGGGCCAAGAATGACTCTTCAAGTATGATTGGTTTCATGCACTCAAAGTTAGTTATGGTTCCCATTAAAGAGATGAATGCACAAGTCTTTTGACATTTGGTTTAAGGGAGATGAAGGGACACCGAACAACACATTAAGGGTTCATTAAGTCATCAATAAAGTGAAGAGACATGCCTTTTCATCTACACCAGAATCAAGTGAAGAGACATGACTATTTGCTTCCTTACATGAGTTTAAAACGAAATTAACACTTGTAATAACCTTACTTAATTACTGAAGATGAAAGGTCTCACATAGGCATTGGAATAGTCACAATACCGCCTATAAATAGTTTGTAAGGGACATTGTTTTGTAAGACTATGCTGAAAGACTGTTGAATGAATGTTTTTGAGTTATTGTGAGAAATCTATCTCATTGTTCTTGAAAGAACTTACTTAGACTTATCAAGGTACTCCTTGTGGCGTCAAATCTTTTTCTTTAGAACTTATCACTTCTTTTCTTTTTTTGTTCTGAAGTGTGGCATTCTAACATATTGCTGGTTCCTATTTTGGTAAATAGCGGGTCACAGTTTACTTCTTCTTTTTGAAAGACTTGTTTGTTATTTCACTTTATAGAAATTGGGTCACGATCTCTCATATCGTTGGTTCATTTCTAAGTGTTTGATTTGTGCAAGTCATCCATCCAACCCACTTTTCATTATTTTCATCTACCAAATTTCCATTATCCATAATTTCACCTTGAATGCTAATTGAGATGATATAGAATTAAACGATTAGGTAACTCAACATTTTGTAATTGAATTAACGATTACGAGAATGCATCATTTAGTATCAGATCTACGAAAATCTAATCCAAGTATCGTATTAGAAGTTTCAAAATAGTGAAAAAAGTTGAAAAAAAATAAGAATTGAAATTTCGTAAAAAAATTAAAGTTGAAAAAAAATAATAAAAAAATTGATTCGTATCCTAGATTATATCTTATATTTTCTGACAAGTTGTCACCCTACTGAAATCTTTCAATTAAAAAAAATTGTTACCTTTTCCTTTCCTTTTTGAACCTATCCTACTACATATCAACTGTTTGTTGCTAATAGGCTGTTGCAAGTGTTCTTTGATCAGGTCCTAACTAGTTCGATCCAGAAATTTAGGAAGAACTTGAAAGGAAAAATGCACAAGTGGTGAGGCTAAAAGAGTGAGAAAAAGCCAAAATTTAGTGAAACACGAGCGGAGTGAATTTTTTTCTTTCGAGTGGATTTGTGAGGATTTTGAATTTGGTGAGATTCATATTCTATTTAATTCTTTTTTTCCTAATCCTTTACTGAAATCATGTCCTAAGAACTTTCTGAGTTGGAATTGCAAATGTTGTTGAAAGAAATGAGAAGAATTATGCGATTTGAAACTGACCAAATACAAAAAAATTAGATCATATAGAAGCAAGATCGTCAAGGAGTCAATCGCCCTATGATTTCTTGAGAAGAGATCCATGTCGTGATTCCTATTCGTTGAGGAATTCAAGTTGGAGGAAAGCAAACCACGAGATTGAAGCCTTTCGAGGTAACAAATGAGAAGGCACAAGTATCTCTTCGAGTGCGCCAAAGTACTCATCCATGGAGGTTCAATCACGAAGAGTTGATTGTGTCTCGTATGTAAATCTTTCCACTCTTACCCAACAAAAATCTTCTCATTATGATTCTTTCACGTCAACCCCATCTTGTAACCAAAGAATGAGAGAAAAGGAAATTGAAAGGAAAAAAAGACAAGAGTTGATAATGAAAGAAAATGAGCGAAAAATAAAAGAAATTGAGAAAAGAAAAAAATGAGAGAAAAATAAATTGAAAGAAAAAGAGAGCTTGAAAGAAAAGAGAAAGAAAAATAACGCGAGCGAGAAAAAAAACCTTGAAAAATAGTTTGAGAATGAAAAAGAAAAAAAATTGAAAAAGAGGAAGAGGAGAGTGAAAGAAAAGAAAACGTAAAAGATGAGTGTTTCATTGAGATTGGAGAAATAAAAGAAAGTGTGAATGAAACGAGTGTCTTTGTTGAAAAAGAAAGTGAAATGAAGAGTGAGAGTGAGTTTTCAAAAATAAAATAGTGTGGAAAAAGAAAGAGAGTTTGAAAAGGAGAATGAAAAAAAACAAGTGAAAAAGAAGACAGTATTCAAACAAAGGTGATGACTGTTTTTGTTAACCCACATTTGAGTTTGCCTTTTGATTTCTGTTCATTATAGGCTTGTAAAATTCCACCCATGGACGAGTTCCAACTTCATTACCTTTCGATGAGAGATGGTTCCAATTGATCGAAAAAGGTAAGTTGGAGAGTAAAAATATTCATCAAATCTCCGAAGGTAAGCAAGGTAAGGAACCTCTTGAGATTCAATCAAATTGGTATTTTTTGAATTTCATTGACAAGTTTGCCAATGTTTTTTATCTTAAAAAAATTCTTTACAATAAACTGTTTTGTTTTTATTCATTGAATAAAGTTGTTGATTTTGTCCCGAATAGTGTTTTAGAATGTTTCTCATGATTTGCTTCATGTTGATTCAAATAACATTAAATTGCAAGATGATTTGGACATTGATGTCTTTGTTCCAACTATATGTCAACAAAATTTGATTGTTTTATGTGATAATGAAATTTTACGTAAAAAGCTTAATCTGTTTGATTTAGATTGTTATGTGAATTCTTTAAATCAATGTGAGAAAATTTTATGGATATCTCTGCCTCTTTGAAGGAATTTTGAGAGTTTTGATTGTTTGAACATGCCTATGCATAAATCTTGTTTGTTTGACATGTGTGAATTGTTGCTGAAAGAAAAGTTTTTATTGTATTCAAAAATAAGTGATCAAAACCATGTGTTTAAACCTGGAGCATATTTTCCTAAGTTATTGTTGAGAGAATGAGAGCATCATAATTTTTTTTGTATAAATGTGTTGGCCACTTTCATTTGCTCCATGTTTTATCATTATTTTCAAAAACAAAATATGTAAATTTTGATGACCTACAAAGTCAAATTGATCCCAGAGATTATTGTTCTATATTATGGTTGAAAGGATTCAAGCATGTTTTGCATGATTATAACTTTCAATTGCTTCATGTTTCTTCTATGTTTCTAGCCATGAAACTTTCGATTCAGATTGAAATGGTAAGACAAAACTTTGTTTTTGATCCAAGAGTTAACTTGAGTTTACAATATTTGTAAGGAACGCTAGATATTCATTATATTTATATGAATTGCAACATCTTTGAATTGTTCCATGATCGTGTAAGGGATGGGTTGAAAGAAATCCTTCATTCTGATTTTTTCTATGAAAATGTTTTTGATTTTCAGGTTTCGGAAAGAGTTGTGTTCAACTCAATGGAAGAAAGATATAATTCAAGGAACTATGATCAAGAAAGATCATTTTTCAAGAAAATGACCCGATTTGAGGATAAATCATTTTGAAGAGGGAGGGGATAATACATGTACGGGAACGACTGAAGTGCATTCAAATTCATTAAGTGGACCAAACTCCAACTTGCTCGTTTCAAGAAAGAATTCAATTGAAATTCTCATCGTGTTTATAGCACATGCTAGATCAAAGAAGTTTAAAGAGGCAATGATGGTCCTGATTCAACAAGTTTGGGTTGAACATGAGATGTCCAACCCTTATTGGACCCAAAATAACGTCCCAAGTCCATGCAATGTTTTGCATGTGGCTGTTAGTTTAGTTTAATTAATTCTACAACTTTTAATTATGTCTTGTTTATTATATGCATCTTTAATTAATGTCTTACATTATTAATCTACATATTTGAATTGTGACATGCACTACTTGCTCTATATTTAATAAAGTCATGCATTATGTATCTCTCATGTTAGTTAAGTTTGCATCATAAATTATGACATGCATTATGTAATTCCCATGTTAGTTAAAGTTTGCATCATTAAATTAAGTCATGTATTAAGTAACTCATTTGTTCATTTAGTTTACATCTTAAACCATGCATTTAAGCATCTTAGTTGTTACATATGTTTGAGTTTGTTTATATAAGTACGTTATTTAATTTAGCTGTTACTTTTTAATGCATAAGTTATAGTGTGTTTAAGTTTTATTAAATAAATTAATTGTGTGTTCAATAGTTTGTTGTAGGAAAGTCCAAAAGGATGGTAACATATTTTAAAGCTACAATAGGGCTGTTCATTTGCCAAGAAGAATCAAATGTTGTCACATTCAAATGACTGTTCAGTTTTGGCATAAAAGAGTGTGCATTTGGTCACTTAATTATTGTGCTTAAATGAGACATTTTTGGTGGATATTGAAGCACTAAAAGCTCATTATGGTGGCTATTCAAATGAACTTAGAGTGACTCTTCAAGTCTGATCGGTTTCATGCACTCAAAGCTAGTTATGGTGTCAATGAAAGAGATGAATGCACAAGTCTTTTGACATTCAGTTTAAGGGAGATGAATGGACACCAAACAACATATTAAGGGTTCATGAAGTCATCAATAAAGTGAAGAGACATGCCTTTTCATCTACACTAGAATCAAGTGAAGAGACATGACCATTAACTTCCTTACATGAGTTTAAAATGAAATTAACACTTGTAATAACCTTACTTAATTACTGAAGATGAAAGGTCTCACATAGACATTAGAATAGTCACAATGCTGCCTATAAATAGTTTTTAAGGGGACATTGTTTTGTAAGACTATGTTGAATGAATGTTTTTGAGTTATTATGAGAATTCTATCTCATTGTTCTTAAAAGAACTTACTTAGACTTATCAAGGTACTCCTTTTGGCGTCAAACCTTTTTCTTTTGAACTTATCACTTCCTTTCTTTTTTTGTTCTGAAGTGTAGCTTTCTAACATACTGTTTGCTCCTATTTTGGTAAATAGCGGGTCACAGTTTACTTCTTCTTTTTGAAAGACTTGTTTGTTATTTCACTTTATAGAAATTGGGTCACGATCTCTCATATCGTTGGTTCATTTCTAAGTGTTTGATTTGTGCAAGTCATCCATCCAACCCACTTTTCGTCATTTTCATCTACCAAATTTCCATTATCCATATTTTCACCTTGAATGGTAGTTGAGATGATACATAATTTGATGATAGAGCAACTCAACGTCTTGTAATCAAATTCATGATTATGAGCACGCATCACATAGCCATAAGCTAGTGCATTTGAACAAAACTCTTTTGGAATTAACCACATGATAGACCATTTCATGATAAATTACATAATTTAAACCTTACCACTCTTTCCTGAACACAAGCATATTTCCATTTGGGAACTTACCATTTCAATACATAACTTATAAGTAAACATAAAACAATCCAACCAATAGCTTGACACATGCCTATACATTAAACAACAACACATGTTAGCATACTTGAACATATTTCACATGAACTCAACATGGATAACCACTATACTTGAATATGATTAAAATTTGGATATAACACCCTTCATAACATAACATGATTTCCATGTATCTCATCATTTCAATGTATTTCATGTATACCTGTATTTGCTCATATTGAACATTTACCATTTCCTTTCCAATTCATGCCCGTTGAACTGAATAGAATATCGTTGGATATCCGGGATAGCTCACACAAAGTGTGCTAACTCATATAACTACAATCTATCAATTCATGTACATATATGCTCACATGAGCTATGAATAAGTATGCTCACACTAGCTATGAAAATGGGCCTGCTCACATGAGCTGTAGGTCGGAACATAGCTACACGATGCTGTTCACACGAGCTGTGGAGTATCCGCAACACATGCCAGACCTCAGCCATGGGTATGACATTCAAGACTAGCACCTAAATCATGTAAACCCTAATGACATATTATTTGTATGCTACATTCCTAAGGTTCAAATGGGGCTCGGTAGTTGTCGTACATTGTTAAATTTCTATCGTTTCATGACACAATAAATTTCATAATAACATCTATATATTAATTCATGTACAATAGAGTAGCACATTAAATAGTCAATTTAACTCACATTTAAGTGTTTATAGTTCATACGAACTTACCTAGCTAAATTGCAGAAATGTCAAAGTATAGGGGCATTTTGGTAATTTTCCATTCTCCTCGATTTTCCACCCAATCTGGATCTAAATTAATAATTTCATTCAATCTATTAATTTATATAGTAAACAATTTATTTTATGCAACTTAGTCATTTTTGACATTTTTACAAAATTTCCCCTAAAGTTTTACTTTTATTCAATTTAGTCCCTGAGCCTAAAACATACAAATTAACCATTTTTACCCAAAATTGAGCCTAGCCGAATACTTATGGCATCCAAAACAACCCATTCTTGCAACAATTTAACATAAATCATTGTACTTTTACTATTTTAACAGTTTAGTTCCTAATCGAAAAATTCATCAAAAATTGCTTAATAAAATCCTTTTAAATAACAACTAATATCTCAAATTCATCAATTAAGATCTAAAATCACAAGGTTCATCAATGGTAACATTCAAATCTTTAACAATTTCAAAATCGAAGGTACGAGTTAGCTAGACCTAGTTGCAACGATCTTAAAAACATAAAAATTATTAATAACGGGGCTAAATCGAACTTACATGCAAAATGGGACTTTGACCGAATGCTTAAGCTATCATCCATGGCTTCCATATTTCTCCAATTTCAGCAAACACCAAGGAAAAGGATAATAGATTAATTATTTTGTTTTTATTTTAATTTAATTACGAAATTACCATTTTGTTGATTTAATAATCATCCAAAATTCATGCTTTTAGTTTCCCAAAACCGTCCACTAAATTCTTAAATGGTTTAATTACCAAGTCCCTTTTCCTTTATTCAATAAACCATTTAATCACTCAAATCAAATAGTGATCAAATTTTACATCTTTTATGATTTAGTCATTTTTAATTAATTAACTATCGAAATGTTAAAATTTCTTAACGAAACTTTAATAGCACATTAATAACACTCCATAAATATTTATAAAAATATTTACTACTTGATTTGTAGAAACAAGGTCCTGATACCTCATTTTCTAAAACCACTTGACCTTAGGGTCATACCACTTGAACTTAATAAATCACTTATATAACATAAATTATCAAATCAAAAACCTTTTTTAAAACCATATTTGACTCATAAATATTAAATAATAATATTTACGAACTTACTTATCAAATTTGGTGGCCCCTAAACCACTATTTTTGACACCACTAAAAAACAGGCTGTTACAGGCCCGCGACGATTTAGCAGCGTTTGAAGTAGTCTTTACTCGTGCCATTGAAGGAGGATAGAAAGAAATCTCAAAAAATGTGGTTAGAGGAAATGTATTAGAAGTTGAAGCAAAAGAAACGGTAAGGATGAAAACTTTATAGGAAACGTAAGAGACATGAGTAGTTGAAAAGAGGTGAGTACAATTTAGAAAAATAAAACGTGTAGAGTAATCTTTGTGGCGTGGAGGAGAGAAAACTAAGGGGATTTTTTTTGGGGAAATGTGAGGTGACCTAGCCCTAAAATAAAAGTTTTGGCTTTTCCTCTTTGGGTTACCCAAGTACTAGGATGGGCCTAGCTATCCAAAAATTCTCTCCCTTGGACTTTTTTATTCGGTCAACCCATGTTACCTCATGCCTCGACATTCATTCACCTAATTTGTTACGGCATAATTTCCTCTTGAGACATTGTGGCAAAGTCCTCTTAGTATCCCAACTGATAACACCACACTTTTATTCTGTCTCCACAAATCTAGAAAAATTGCTCATTAACCAAAGATAAAAACATAAATGAAACAACATTAAATAATTAATAATAATAGATAATAAAATGAAATGAAATTAAAAGAGTTAAAGAAAGGAAAAATAAAAACAAAAATGCTAACTCAAATATCTCGAAGGTCAATGATTGCTTGTCATGGTCCACATGAGCACCCCAGTAGTGCTTCAAGCGTTGTCCATTAACTTTGAATGTGACCCCCAGTTTCAGGTCTTTGATACTAAAAGCTCCATGCATGTATACTTAAGCTACTTCAAAGGAACCTGATTAGTGAGATTTTAATTTAATAGGAACAATTTGAGCCTAGAGTTAAACAACAACACCTGTTGCCCTGGTTCAAATTACCTGGCATAATTCTATTATCATGCCAATGCTTGGTCTTCTTCTTGTACAGTTCAGCATTTTCATATGCCTATGTGCTGAATTATTCCATTTCATTAAGCTCTAACAACATTTCATTTGCACCATTAGTAGGAAGCGTAATAACTTTGACCCACTTATAGACATAGTCCACTACCAATAGTATGTACAAGTTGCCCACTGACAGTGGAAATGGACCCATAAAGTCTATTCCCCATACATCAAACAACTTAATCTCTAGAATATTTTGCAGTGACATTCCATGTCTCCTAGATAGATTTCCTGTCCTCTGACAATGGTCGCACGACTGATAAAATTCATGAGCATCCTTAACAAACCCGGTCAATAAAATCCTGAATGAAGTACTTTGGCAGCAGTTCTCATTCCTCTATAGTGTCCTTCGTAAGGAGCTGAATGGCAATGCTGTAGAATGCTATGTATTTCGTCATCAGGGACACAATTCCTAATTATCTGATCAACACAATGCTTAAATAAGAAGGGTTCATCCCAATAATAATGCTTATCATCGTGAAGGAATTTTCGTCTTCTTTGGCTGTTGAGATCAGGTGACATCACAACACTTACTAAAAAGTTCAATACATCGACATACCAAGAAAATGTCATGGCAACTAATAGCTGCTCATCTGGAAAGTCATCTTTAATAAGTTTGTCATTGTCATCTTCATGTCCATATTCTAACCTTAACAAGTGATCACCCACTTGATTATTAGTCCCCTTTCAATCTCTAATTAGAAAGTCAAACTCTTGCGGCAAGAGTACCCACCTAATCAATCTTGGCTTGACATCTTTCTTACTCACCAAATACTTAATAGCAGAGTGATCCATGTAGATTGTGACCTTGGTACCATCTAGATAAGAGAAAAATTTATCGAACTCCTTTTTCGTGATGGTATGTTAAGCTGCGCATCCGTCAGGGTTCTACTTGCATAATATATTGCATGTAGTACTTTGTCTTCCATTTGCCCCAACACTACTCTAACAGCATAATCGTTGGTGTCACATATGAGTTCAAAAGGCAGTGTCCATTCTAGAGTTATTACAATTGGTGTTGCTACCAGCCGTTTCTTCAATTCCTCAAAACCTACCAAGTAATGTTTACCAAAATTGAAAGGTCTATTTTGCTCTAGCAAAGTGCACAAGGGTTTAGATATCTTTGAGAAATCCTTAATGAGTTTTCTATAAAAACCCGCGTGACCTAAAAAACTTCTAATACCCTTGGCACTGGTGGGAGGTGGCAATTTTTCTATTACTTCAAATTTTGCCCTGTTCATTTCAATCCTTCACGGCGATATCCTATGCCCCAGAACAATTCCTTCAAGAACCGTGAAGTGACATTTTTCCTAGCTCAAAACAAGATTTGTTTCTTCACAACAGCACAGAAAAAATTCCAGATTTTTTAAGCAATCCTCAAAATCATTGCCAAACACAGAAAAATCGTCCATGAAGACTTTAAGGAAGTTTTCCACCATGTCTGAGAATATGACCATCATATAATTCTGAAAGGTTTCCAGGGCTATACATAACCCAAATGACATTTGTCTAAATGTAAAAGATTCATATGGACACGTGAAGGAGGTCCTCTCTTGGTCATTAGGAGCTATGGCAATATGATTATGCCCTGAATAACCATCCAAATAATAGTAGAAAGCTTTCCCAGCTAATGTATGTAACATCTGATCAATAAATGGTAGGAGAAAATGATCCTTCCTAGTTGCCTTGTTAAGCTTGCAATAGTCTATTGCCTTGTTAAGCTTGCGATAGTCTATGCATACTCTCCATCTCGTGATAGTGCGATTTAGAATGAGCTCATTGTTATCATTACTCACTATTGTGACACCTCCTTTCTTGGGTACACATTGTACATGACTCACCCATGAGCTGTCTAAAATCGTGTAAATAATGTCAGCATCAAGCCACTTGATAACTTCTTTCTTGACAACTTCTTTCATGATCGAATTGAGTCTTCTCCACTGTTCAATAGAATTGCTACGACAATCCTTTAAAAAAATTTTATGCATGCAGATAGCAGGGCTAATTCCTATTATATCAGCAAGGGTCCATCTTAATGCCTTCTTAGATCACCGAAGGACTTCTAACAACTTGACCTTTTGCTCGTTGAATCACTTGGAATACTAAGGATACTCGGGTCTTCTGTCTAAATATAACATGCCAAAGCTATGTCCGAGACATAGTCTTACATGGGATGTTTCTTGTACTGCCAATGCCATATCCAAGATATGGTCTTACATGAGAGTTCTCATATAGGTGCCCATGCCATGTCCCAGACATGGTCTTACGGGGGACCTCTCATCTTGGAGCCAACGCCATGTCCCAGACATGGTCTTATATGGGACCTCTCATCTCAGTGCCAACACCGTGTCCCAGACATGGTCTTACATGGGACCTCTCATCTTGGTGCCAATGCCCTGTCCCAGACATGGTCTTACATGAGACCTCTCATCTCAGTGGCAACGCCATGTACCAGACATGGTCTTACATGGGACCTCTCATAATCTCAATGATGCCAATTTCATGTCCCAGACATGGTCTTACATGGGATCTCTTTACCCAAATGTCATGACATTTGTATCCAATACATTCCTCATGTTTCGACGGGGCCTTTTAACACTAATTCTCTGTCATCTCATACTTGAGTTAAAATTAGATATTTTCATGAAATAAATACATAATTGCTAAAAAATAACAGCATTAATAATTATCAAAATATTGCATTTATTTACCGTAAACTTACCTTAGTACAAAATATAATCAAATCTAGCACTTTAGTCCTCAACCTTTTTTTTCCCCGATTTAACTCCGAATTTTGTTCTTCTTGATCTATAATAGAAAATTTAGCGTATTTAATACTCACATTCATCAAAACAGTCCTTAACTCGAACTTTGACAAAATTATGTTTTTGTCCCGAAGCTTGAAAATTAAACTTCATCCCTTATTCTTATGTTTTATGACATGCTGAATATTTTCCCCTTCTATGGCAATATCAAATTCCCACTCTAACACTTACTTATGAACATTACGTATTTTTACCAATTATGTCGTTTTACTCGTTTTCACTTAAAATCATTTAGCAAAAGTTGTTTAACATAATTTCAAGCTTCATATTCTACCATAAAACATCAAAATAAACACATTTCAGCGATGGGTATTTTTCCAAATATGAACCCTAGGTTAAATTATTGCTAGAACAAGCTAAATCAAGTTACCGGGACTCTAAAAACGTAAAGAACATTAAAAACGAGGATAGAACAGAGTTACAATCGATCTTGGAAGCTTGAAAACCCCTAACCATGGTTTCCCCTTGTGAAATTCGGCCATGGGGTTGAAGATGGACAAAAATTGGCTTTTAATTTTGTTTTTAATTCATTTTAATAACTAAATGACCGAAATGCCCTTAATGAAAAACTTTGGAAACATGCCTAACCATGTCCATTTTTGTCTACCAACTTAACCAATGGGCTAAGTACCATATAAGGACTTCCAATTTTAAATTTCATAACAATTGGACACCTCTAACATGTAGAACTCAACTTTTGCTCTTTTTACAGTTTAGTCCTTTTGACTAAATTGAGTGCCCAAACGTCGAAATTTTCGAACGAAATTTTCACAAAATCATTTTGTGAAATAGTAGACTATAAAAATATAATAAAATAAAGTTTTTTTCCTCATCAAATTTGTGGTCCCGAAACCACTGTTCCAACTAGGCCCAAAATCTGGATGTTACATTTCTCCCCCCTTTAGGGAGTTTCGTCCTCGAAAATCTTACCTGTGAAGAGATTTGGGTACTATTTTCACATAGCCTCTTCGGGTTCCCATGTAGCCTCGTCTATCACATGCCTATTCCATAATACTTTCACAAGTGCAATACTTTTGTTCCTTAGTTGCTTGGTCTCTCGAGCTAATATCTTTACCGGTTCTTCATCATAAGTCATGTTTGGCTGAATCTCAACCTCTGCCTGAGAAATCACATGTGATGGATCTGAACGATAACGATGTAGCATAGACACATGGAACACATCATGAATCTTCTCTTACTCAGTCAGCAAAACTAACCGATATGTTAAAGGCCCAACTCTTTTAAAAATACCCTATCACCAACTTGGAACTCAATCTCTTTTCTTTTCAAATCTGCATAGGATTTCTGTCTATCTAAAGCTGCTTTCAAGCAATCTCTAATTAATTTTACTTTCTTTTCTGTTTCTTTGACTAGATCAACCCTATAAATCTGATTTTCCTTAAGCTCTGTCCAATACAAAGGCCTACGACACTTACGTCCATACAAAGCTTCATAAGGTGCCATCTTCAAACTCGACTGATAACTATTATTATAGGCAAACTCTACCAACGAAAAATATTTCTCCCAACTACCTTGAAATTCTAAAACGCAACATCTGAGCATATCCTCAAGTACCTGAATAACTCTCTCTGACTGACCATCCGTCTAAGGATGGAAAGCTGCACTAAAACTCAACTTTGTGCCCAAAGCTTCCTGCAATTCTTCCAAAATCGTGAAGTAAATCTCGGATCTCTATTTGAGAAAATCAATAACGGTACCCCATGCAGTCTGACTATCTCTGAAATATACAACTCGGCCAACTTGTCAAATGAATATTCGGCACTTCTCACCATACAAGTAATATCAACATATTTTCAACGCAAATACAATGACAGCTAGTTCTAAATCATGTATCGGGTAGTTTTTCTCATGTAACTTTAACTTTCTGGAAGCATATGCTATTACTTTACCTTCGTGTATAAGTACACAACCCAATTCATTCAAGGATGCATCACTGTAAATCACAAATTCTTTACCCGGTTCTGGCTGTACCAAAACAGAAGCTTCTGTCAAGAATGCCTTTAACTAGTTAAAACTCTACTGAAACTTCTCAGTCAATTCAAACTTGACATCTTTCTGCAACAATCTTGTCAACGGGGTACCTATCATGGAAAATCCTTTTACAAACTGTCTATAATAACGAGCAAATCCAAGAAAGGTTCTAACCTCTGACACATTTCTGGGTGGTTTCCACTCAACAATTACTGAAATTTTACTCAGATCAACTTTAATACCATCACCTGACAAAATATGTTCAAGGAATTTCACTTCTCGAAGCCAGAACTCACTTTTGCTAAACTTGGCATACAAGTGATTATCACTTAGAATCTGTAAAACTGTTCTTAAATGTTATGCATGTTCAGTCTCATTAGGAGAATAAATCAGAATATCATCAATAAACACAACTACAAACTTATCCAAGTACAGTCGAAAGGTTCGGTTCATTAAATCCATGAATATGGCAGGAGCATTATGTTAGAGTATGCCCAAAGATCAATCATGAGATGGTTGTAATAACATACTTGATTTATCATGTTTATTAATATAAGGCATTACCATTATTATTTCAGTTTCTTTTCTGTGTGTATAAATAAACTGTTTTATAATAATGTCCTGAGAATAATATGATTATTCTTAAAAGATCCTTAGTTAAGTATTATTGTTGGATAGGGCAACGATAATGCATTAAGACTAACATGCAGTTGATTGATGATAAAGAGTTGTCATTGATATGGAAAGTCAGAATCGATGCATGAATATGTGTGTTAGAGAACAACATATTGGACTGACCCATTATGAGTATGTTTCTTGGATTATTATGTAATTGTCACGACATTACTCATAGTGATTAATATGTATATGATCCTCAGACTTGAGATCATCATAATCCCAACATCGTGAGTAGTATATCTTGATACAGTCAAACGTAAACCGTAACTGGTTGTTCTATAAAGACTGATGTTGGATATATCACAATCAATGTAGAGGGATATGGTTGGTCGATATAGAATAAGTTCCTCCTACATAATGGGAGTAATATCTTAGGCCACTTGATTAAGTGAGACTAGAAATGCATGGCCATGCTCAAATAAGTTGATATGAGATGTCATACTTATTTGTATATCGTAGTCTACTTAAGATATCAAGGAACATGAAATGGATTATGCAAGTATGACTATTCCATGACTTG
Source organism: Gossypium hirsutum (assembly GCF_007990345.1). Classification (NCBI taxonomy): domain Eukaryota; kingdom Viridiplantae; phylum Streptophyta; class Magnoliopsida; order Malvales; family Malvaceae; genus Gossypium; species Gossypium hirsutum. The sequence goes on from NC_053439.1 coordinate 24,575,158, forward strand.
TGTCCAATCCAGAGATAAAGGACTTAAGGATTATTGCATAAAAGGTTAATCATAAAAAGGTTATGTCGAATCATGGTCTCTTGTGACTTAGGTAGCAATGATGAATTGCTAGATGCCACTCATTGTTTGTAACATTGGAATCGTTCTAGTATTACTGCTAATGTTACAGGAACCTACAAGGTCACACCCTATAGTTGAAATGAACGGAATAAGCCATAGTTGGTATATTGTTTTTGGGGGTCGATTGAATTAAATTAATTATAGAATTAAATTAATTCGGTAATCAAATTTCCAACACATTATGTACAAGGTTGTTGTACGCATAATGAGGACATGAATTTGGTTAGCATATGAATTCAAATAAATATATGGTTTACCGAAATTATATTATAATTAATGTAATTATAATTTTTGGTTTAAAATATTATTTTATTTATTTATTTAATTCCTAAAAACCCTAAAAATAAAATATTTATAAGGATCTCGTTTTTCCTTTGCTTGGGTCTAGCAGCCATCAAAGAAAAATCACTTTCAAAACTGTTTTGGGGATTTCTTCCGTTCGTAGTCAACTGGGTGGATTACGTAGAGGCCGGGATCACGATAGATTGCGGCTTGGTTCAACATCAGATCAGACTACTCGTTGTTGAGGCGTTGCTGTCTACTCTGAATAAAAATTAGGTAATTTCGCAACCTTTTCACCCTGATTCGTTCCTCACACATGGATTCCTGGTTGGGATTGCAAAATTATTATTTTTCCGCTGCGCCATAGGGGTGCCGGGGAGCCAACACATTAGTCAAACCAAACGGCATCACAAGAAACTCATAATGACCATACCTAGTTTGGAAAGCAGTCTTTGGAACATCTAACTCTTTAACCCGCAACTGATAGTAACCAGATCTCAAATCTATCTTGGAGAACACAATGGCTCCTTTCAATTGGTCAATCAAATCATCAATTCTAGGCAGTGGATATTTATTCTTTATTTTTACTTTGTTAAGCTTCCGATAATCTATACACAACCTTATCGAACCATCTTCATTTTTCACAAAAAGCACCAGTGCACCCCACGGAGAACAACTAGGCCTTACAAAACCTTTATCAGTTAATTCCTGCAACTGAGTTTTCAATTCTTTCAATTCCAATGGGGCCATTCTATAAGGAGCAATAGAAATGGGAGTTGTACCTGGAACCAACTCAATACCAAATTCAACTTCTCTAACAGGAGGCAAACCTACCAATTCTTCCGGGAACACATCTAAATACTCACGTACCACTAGCACTGATTCAATTTTTAACTCTGGATCTTTAGTGTTCAATACAAAAGCAAGATAAGCTTCACACCCTTTTCTCAGACATTTTTGAGCAAACATAACAGAAATCATAGAGAGAAAATGTACCCGTAATCACATCAGGGGAGGATACCTCTTCCTAAGCACGAATATCATATGTTCTTGCGGCTGCTCTAACATCTGATCTAGTTGCTGAGTCTCTAGACGTACCCTGTTACTTGCTCCAACTCTCGGGTTCCTCTGTGATCTGCCTCTAGTAGGAGCATTTCCCAATCTTGCACTCAATATTGCTTCTCTTTTAACTATTTCCCTTTTACGCTTAGTTTGTCGAGGTAAGTTCGTAAGATTAAATATCAATTTACTGTTATATTGATCTAAATGTTAATATGTTATTTTCCATATAACTAAATTATGTATATCCAACAATGTCACGATGATTATTGAGTCTCTTTTGAACCTTAGGAACAAATGACATGTCATTAGAATTTTCATGTTCTGAGTGTTGGCTTTGAATGTCCTACCGATGGCTGAGGTCTTACATTTGTTGAGGATACTCCATAGCTTGTGTGAGCAACATTGTGTAGCTTACATTCTGACCCACTACCATTTCACAACTCATGTGAGCAATGATGTAAAGGAAAAAGAAAGGTTATATGTTTAGCACACTTAGTGTGAGCTTCCTCATGTATCCGATGTTATTCTGAATGGGTCAACAAGCATGAAAAGGAAAGGAATGGTAAGTGTTCAAATGAACTATGCTATGAATCTATGAAGAGGTTTGAAAAGGAAATATACAATGAAAGCATTTCTATGATCATGAAAAGGATGGATTCAAAAGTAGTATGTTCATGTGCACTTAGCTTACCTTAGTATGTTCATGTGCACTTAGCTTACCTTATGATAATTCAAGAGAATTATGTGTTAATGTACTAACATGTGTTGTTGATGGTGCTTAAGCTTGTGACAAGCTTATGGTTGGATTATATCATGCTTAATTTTAATATTATGCATTGAAATGGTAAGTTATGTTCATATATTACTAACTTACTAAGCATTATTTGCTTATGTAGTTTCCTTTCCTATGTTTTATAGATAATTGGAAGATCGATCGGTTTGGAAGCTCACTGGAGATTTATCACACTATTCAGCGATTATATCGGTAGTTTTTGATGTTTTGTCCAATGTTATAATGGCATGTATAGGTGAACTTATGTTTGAATGTTAGTTGATAAGTTCGGCATGTAAATGTTATTTTGGATTGATGTACTTTTAGTACTCAAAACCTCAAGCTACATCTGTAGCAAGTGTAGGCAGTGTTAGAAACAACAAGCCCGAATGTTAGCAATGTAATCAACGAAGCTTCGATGAATGCAGACTGAAAGACGGGGCATTTTTTAAATGTGGTTCATATCAACATTATCTCAGAGATTTCCCGTAAAGGTTTGACAAAAAAAGGCTTAGACTACTCATTCGAGCAATACAACTAAAAGAGGGAGACCACCTCGAAATACTAGAAATATAGGTAATAGCTGTAGTGGGACAAAGGACTCTGCTGTGAGATCTGAGGCAGGAGCACCGGCTAGAGCTTATTCGATCCGTACTCGAGAGGAAGCTTCAGCACCAGATATTATCACTGGTACATTTTCTATATTTGATACTGATGTTACTACTTTGATTGACCCATGGTCAACATATTCATATGTATGCACAACTTTAGTGTCAGATAAAAAATTGCCTTTCAAGTCTATTGAGTTTGTGGTTAAAGTAACAAACCCCCTAGGTTAGTATGTGTTAGTTGATAAAGTCTGTAAAAACAGTCCTTTGATGATTCGTGGTTGTAACTTTTCGATTAATTTGATGTTACTACCCTTTGATGAATTTGACGTGATTTTGGGTATGGATTGGTTAACTCTTCATGATGCTGTTGTGAATTGTAGACGAAAGCATATTGAGTTGGAATGTTAGAATGGTGAAAAGCTTTAAATTGAATCGGATAGACTGGATAGTGTATATAATGTAATGTCGGTTATGTCGGCACAAAAATATATTAGAAAAGGTTGTGAAGCATATCTTGCTTATATGTTTGATTCTAGAGTTTTCGAGTTGAAGTTAGAATCAGTTCCTGTGGTATCTGAGTGTAAAGATGTATTTCCAAAGGAATTACTCGGATTACCACCGATCAGAGAGGTTGAGTTTGCTATTGAGTTAATGCCAGGAACATCTCTGATATTGATAGCTCCTTACGAAATGACCCCTACAAAGTTGAAAGAGTTGAAAGCACAATTGCAAGAGTTGACAGATAGGGGTTTTGCTCGACCCAACTTTTCTCCTTAGGGTGCTCTTATGTTATTTGTTAAGAAAAAAGGCAGATCCATGTAACTATATATAGATTGCCGGTAGGTCAAAAAAAGTCACAATCAAGAATAAGTATCCATTGCCTCATACTGATGAACTATTTAATCAATTGAAAGGTGCGACAGTATTTTTAAAGATCGGTCTTCGTTCTGGTTATTATCAGTTATGAGTTAAAGACTCAGATCTACAGAAAATCGTGTTCAAAACCAAGTACGAACATTATGAGTTTATTGTGATGCCATTTGGTTTGACTAATGCACTTGATGTGTTTATTGACTTGATGAACAAAATATTTAGATCGTATTTAGATAGATTTGTTGTTGTGTTTATTGATGATAGTCTAATCTATTCACGAGATGAGATAGATCATGCCCAGCATTTCAAATTTCTTTTGCAAACTTTACACGAAGAACAGTTGTTCGCTAAGTTCAGCAAAAGTGAGTTCTGGTTCTGAGAAGTCAGATTTTTGGGATATGTAGTGTCGGTGGATTGTATTAGAGTTGATCCGAGTAAGATCTCAGCTGTAGTGGACTAGAAACCTTCAAGAAATATAATTTAAGTTAGAAGATTTTTGGGTTTAGTCAGATATTACAGAAGATTTGTCAAGGGATTTTTGATGATAGCTACGATGTTGACGAGACTGTTGCAAAAAGATGTTAAGTTCGAGTGGCCGGAGAAATGTCAAGAAAGTTTTAATCAATTGAAAGCTTTGTTAATCGAGGCACTTGTGTCAGTTCAGCCAGAGTTCAGTAAAGAATTTGTGATTTACAGTGATATTTCATTGAATGGTTTGGGTTGTGTATTGATGCAAGAAGGCAAAGTAATAGCATATGCTTCTCGACAGTTGAAAACGCACGAAAAGAATTATCTGACGCATGATTTAGAGCTTGCAGCTATTGTGTTTGCTTTGAAGATATGGTGACACCATTTATACGGAGAAAAATGTCATATCTTCACGGAGCACAAAACCTTGAACTATTTGATGTCACAAAAATATTTGAATTTGAAACAGCACAGATGGCTCAAGTTATTGAAAGATTACGATTTGATTATTGATTTTTATCCGAGAAAGGCTAATGCCGTTGCTAATGCATTGAGTAGAAAATATTTATTTGCTTTGCGAGCTTTGAACACACAATTAACATTGATTAATGATGGTTTTATTTTAGATAAATTAAAAGCTAGACTGACATTTTTGAAACATATTTGTGAAGCTCAGACATGTGATGGTGTTTTGATAGCTAAACTGAAATTGATTGAGACGACACCTGATTCAGATTTTCATGTTTGTATCGTTGACAATTTGTACTTCAAAGGTACAATTTGTATTCCGAGAAATTCTGATCTCGTTTAGAAAATCTTACAGGAAGCTCAAAGCAGTAGCTTGTCTATTCACCATGGTAGCAATAAAATGTATGACGGTTTGGGTTGTGTATTGATGCAAGAAGGCAAAGTAATAGCATATGCTTCTCGACAGTTGAAAACGCACGAAAAGAATTATCTGACGCATGATTTAGAGCTTGCAGCTATTGTGTTTGCTTTGAAGATATGGTGACACCATTTATACGGAGAAAAATGTCATATCTTCACGGAGCACAAAACCTTGAACTATTTGATGTCACAAAAATATTTGAATTTGAAACAGCACAGATGGCTCAAGTTATTGAAAGATTACGATTTGATTATTGATTTTTATCCGAGAAAGGCTAATGCCTTTGCTAATGCATTGAGTAGAAAATATTTATTTGCTTTGCGAGCTTTGAACACACAATTAACATTGATTAATGATGGTTTTATTTTAGATAAATTAAAAGCTAGACTGACATTTTTGAAACATATTTGTGAAGCTCAGACATGTGATGGTGTTTTGATAGCTAAACTGAAATTGATTGAGACGACACCTGATTCAGATTTTCATGTTTGTATCGTTGACAATTTGTACTTCAAAGGTACAATTTGTATTCCGAGAAATTCTGATCTCGTTTAGAAAATCTTACAGGAAGCTCAAAGCAGTAGCTTGTCTATTCACCATGGTAGCAATAAAATGTATGACGATTTGAAACAAATGTACTAGTGGTCAGGTATGAAACGAGAGATTTTTGAGTTCGTATCGAGATGTGTAGTTTGTCAGCAAGTTAAAGCTAAGCATCAAGTACCTTCTGGTTTGCTACAACCAATGGTGATTCCAAAGTGGAAATGGGAATGTGTCATGATGGATTTCCTATCGGGATCACCTCTATCACCAAGAAAGAAAGATGATGTGTGGTTCATTGTTGATCGTTTGACGAAGTTTGTGCATCTCATTCCAATGCGTATGAATTTTTCAGTCGAGAGATTAGCAGAGTTGTATGTGGTTGAGACCGTTAGATTACACGGTGTGCCTATTTCTATTATTTTTGGAAAATATCCACGATTTACATCTCGATTCTTGAGCAAATTACACGAATCTCAATGTACTCGACCACATTTTAGTATCGCGTTTCATCCATAGACTGATGCCAGTCCGATCGAGTAATTCATACACTCGAGGATATGCTTCGATGTTGTGTTTTAGAGTTTGAAGGTAACTAGGAAAGATTTCTACCATTGGTTGAATTTGCTTACAACAATAGTTATCGATTGAGCATTAAAATGGCACTATACAAAGATTTGTATGGTCGAAAATGTCAAACTTCATTACACTAGACTGAGCTCAGTGAGAAAAAGCTTTTCGGGTTGATTTGATGTGAGAAACCAAAGAAAAGGTTAAAGTGGTACGAGACCATTTGAAAGCAGTTTCGGATCGACAGAAATCTTATGCGGATTTGAAGAGAAAAGACATCGAATTCCAAGTTGGTGAGAAAGTGTTTTTGAAAGTATCGCCCTGGAAGAAAGTTATTCAATTTGGTCATAAAATAAAGCTTAGTTCGCGATTTACCGGGCCGTATGAAATCATTGAAAGAATCAAGTCGGTAACTTACAGATTAGCCTTGCCGTTAGATTTAGAAAAGATCAATAATTAATTCCATTTATCTATATTACGACAGTATCGATCAGATCCTTCACACGTGATTTCACTTGTTGATGTTGAGATTCAGCCAGATATGACGTACAGTGAAGAACCGATTAGAATTTTAGCTTGAGAGGTTAGGAATTGAGAAATAAAAGTATAGCTTTAGTGAAAGTTCCCTAGAAACGTCATGGAATAGAAAAGGCTATCTAGGAACCGGAAGAAGCTATGAAAGTGCAATACTCAAACCACTTTTCTAGTAAGATTTTCAAGAACAAAAATTCTTTTACTAGGGACGAAAATTCCTTTACTAGGGAGGGTTGTAACATCCCGTTTTTAGTGAAATCGAAACAGTGGTGTCAGGATCACAAATCTGACGAGAAAATTTTTCATTATTATTATTTTAATGTCTATAGAATGTTAGTACGGTTGTATTAAAATTTCGTTAAGAAATTTTGATGTTTGCATGCTTAATTAAGTAAAAGGACTAAATTGTAAAAGGTGCAAAAGTGATGTTCTATTAGTTAAAGGTATCAATTAGCTATGAAATTTAATTGTGAGTGGACTTAAATGGTAATTAGACTATTTATATTGTTAGTGGACAAAGATGGACATAAATTAAGTGATTTTAAGGTTAATTGTAAGGTTAAAAATTTAATTAGATAATTTGTTAAATAAAAATATGTAAAAAAAATCTTAATTAGTTTCTTTCCACCACAAATTGATGAATGAAAAAGCCATAGCAAGGGTTTTAACATATGGTCACGTTGCTAGCTTCCATGTATGTGATTTTTGATCCCGTTTTTAATGATTTTTATGTTAAAGATTTAGGGTTTTTCCATGAATATTCTTGCATGATTCTTGAAGTTTAATGGAAGAATATCAATCCTTGTTGTTAAATAAACAAGTTTTGTAAAGAGATTTTTGATGAAATTGTCATTTAGGGGCTTATTTGTAAAAAATAATAAAGGTTTAAGTTAAATTCAAGATATGGTGATTTGTATGAGCTAGTAGATGTCCCCTAGTGAATTTGGCTAGCATGAAATGAGGATGAAAATGCTTTGATTTCAATTTAGGAGCTTAAGGACTAAACTGTAAAAAGGTTAAAATTTTAGGGACAAAATAGCAATTTTGAAAAGTATGAAATATTGACTTAAATGAATAATGTAAGTATTAAATGAATTGAATTTATATATTTAGATCAAGATAGACCTCATACAAATTTAAATCGGGGAAAAGCGAAAGCATCGGATTGGTCGAGTACGTTTTTACGCTTTTTTGTCGAGGTAAGTCTGTAAGATTAAATATCAAGTTAATGTTATATTGATCTAAATGTTAATATGTTATTTTCCATATAACTAAATTATGTATATTCAAGGATGTCACGATGATTATTGAGTCCCGTTTGAACCTTAGGAATTCATAGGATACAAATGACATGTTAGCAGGGTTTTCATGTTTCGAATGCTGGTCTTGAATGTCCTACCGATGGTTGAGGTTATGCATTTGCTACAGATACTCCACAACTCGTGTGAGCAACATCGTGCAGCTTGCATTCAGACCCATAGCTCATATGAGCAAGCCCATTTCACAGCTCGTGTGAGCAACGATGTAAAGGAAAAGGAAAGGTTATATGTTTAGCACACTTAGTGTGAGCTTCCCTATGTATCCGATGTTATTTTGAATGGTTCAACGGGTATGAAAAGGTTTGAAAGGGAAATAAAAAATGAAAGCATATCTCTGATCATGAAAAGGATGAATTCAAAAGTAGTATGTTCATGTACACATAGCTTACCTTATGATAATTCAACTGAATTATGTGTTAATGTACTAACATGTGTTGTTGATGGTGCTTAGACTTGTGTTAAGCTTATGGTTGGATTATATCATGCTTAATTTTAATGTTATGCATTGAAATGGTAAGTTATGTTCATATTTTACGAACTTACTAAGCATTATATGCTGACGTAGTTTTCTTTCCTATGTTTTATAGATAATCGAAAGCTTGATCGGTTTGGAAGCTAGTCGAAGATCTATCAAACTATCTAGCAATTATATCGGTAGTTTTTGATGTTTTGGCCAACGTTATAATAGCATGTATAGCTGGACTTGTGTTTGAATGTTAGTTGATAAGTTTGGCATGTATATATTATTTTGGATTGATGTACTTTTGGTGCTTTTGATGTCTTGTTGGTATGTATTAATGTGGCTAAGTATGATGCAAGTTTTAATGGCCAATATGGTTTATGAGGGAATAGTTTCAACATTGTCAAGGTGGGCTATGCTTTGGAAAGGTATTGAACTAGATGTGTATGAATGAAATATGGTTAAATATGCATATGTTTAGGTATGTTGTGTGTTTTCTTTTGAGGTTCCTTGTATGGCATATTGGTTGTATGGATTTGGTCTTTTGAATTGGTCATTTCATGCATGTTTTGGTAAGGTTTTGAAGCTTTTAAGTTATGCACAAAATGCTTGTAGGTACATGTTTGGGATGGTGACAGAAATGGCTTGGATTTGGCCAATTTCATGTCTACACGGCCTGAGACACAGGTGTGTGACTTAGCCGTGTGTGACACACCGCCATGCCACATGGCCGTGTGTCCCCTGAAGGTTTTAGGATTTGCAAGTTAGGCAGTTACATGGCCTAGCACACAGGCGTTTTGCTTGGTTGTGTGACCTAACTTCGAAAGTTACACGGGCACGGACATGGGCTGGGACACGACTATGTGTCTCTGTTTTGATAGTTACATGACCTGAGACACGGGTATGGTATCATCCATGTGAGTCACACAGCCTAGCCACAGGGCCGTGTGACCCTTGCTATTTAGTTTTTCCAACTTTTTCTTAAATGTTCCAAATGTTTTCAATTTAGTCCCGATTTGTTTCTAAAGTGTTTTTAAGGCCTCAAAAGCTTTGTTAAGGGACTATGTTAATGTAAATGAATGGATTATGCTATGTTTATATTAATGTTTGGAAATGTATGTTTTTAAGTTAAGTTTATCTAGTAATGCTCCGTAACCCTATCCAAGCGATGAATATAGGTTAGAGGTGTTACAGTCAAAATCCGGTTGTGTATATGTTGTAGTATGCTGTTGTTTAACCTTTGATGTTGTATATACTTTGTGGTTATTCTGACATTCACCGAGCTTGTTTAAGCTTACCCATTCTCTTTAAACCTTGCATACATTTAGCATTGCGGTGTGACCGGTGCGAAAATTCCAAAGAAGTGATCCAAGTTAGACTTTAGTGTTTAAGTAGGTGATATTATTATACGTTGAAATGTGGAAATAATGGCAATATGGTTAGAACCTTGGCATGTTATTTTTATATTCTTATTGGTTTAGTATGAATGTGAACTTGTAGAATTTTTGCTTGGTAATTATTACTATTTTTACTTGATATTACCATGATTTGGATCTACAAGGTAAAGATGTTGCATTGGGGTGTGTTTAGGGTAAATTTGATGCTTAATACTGTGATGATTAATGCATGTTAGTATAGAGATATGTGAAGCATGTTTAATACTCTATTTTGCGATGTTTTTGCAAATCTAAGTAGAGGTATCTATACTCGGGACATAAATATCGATACCTAAGAGTTGAATTGTATCTTTGAGAAGTCTGTAGTTTAATTTGGTTTCGATACCCAGTCACGAGTATTGATACTCGGGGTTAAAAATACTGATACCTTTGCCCATGTATCGATAAAATGCTTTCATTTAAACTTTCACAAATGCTAGTTTGGTATCGATTTTTTTACTAGTATCGATACTTACCCTCCAAAATATTGATACTTGGGATGGCATATCGATGCCTACGTGGGTTCTTTATAATTTTATCAAATGGTTCCTAAGCATGTTTTAAAATTATTTCCAATGTTGACTAAGGTATGTTAATTCGTTTTAAATGTTGCCTAAGGTGTTTAAGACTCATTACTACTCTAAACATTGGAAAGTGACGATGGTTGTATGTATTTGAGACTATGTGAATATGTATGAGGTCGATGTTTGGTGTATCATCCTGTTACTCGAGCTAGGCGACCGGGCCGAGTATAGGGTGTTACATCACTAGTGGCTTGACCACATTACTGGTAGCTTTTCTACATTACTAACAGTTTATCTGCAATACTGGTCGCTTGGCTACATTACTGGCAGCTTGTCTGCAGTTCTGGTGGCTTGTCCACAAATTGGAGTGTTTGGATGGATGAGTTCTGGACACTCGATTTCAGAGTGTAGTGGTGTGGGTAGGATGTTTTAAAAAAAATTTGAATAATTGTTTTATAAAAATCGCATTGCCATGATCATGTGCATAAAGAGATTGATTATTTTGTATGATGATTATGTGTTTATTGATTTTTTTTATTTGTTAAAAAACTCACACTGGGCATTAAAAGCTCACTCCTTTAGTTTCACAACCTTTGTAACGTGTAGGTTTGTGCAAGTGTACACAGTCGTTATTAAGTAATAAGTAAGTATCGAGTTATCGTCTCCACGGGGATTGTATTTGTGCTAAGTTACTTAATTTGTAAAATTATATTAACAATTTGCTAAATAAAAACACAATATATTTGAGAACTAGTGATTAAAATATATTAAACTAAATGTAATGACCCCTAATGCAAATTATCCTAAGTATGCAAACTATGTGAATGAAATAGATTTTAGTAAAATTAAACACAATTTGTAACAATTATAACATAAATAAACTAGGACAATTACTTTAATTAAACTCAATTTATTATCAACATGTTTAATAACATTCGAAAAAACATTCCATGGCAACTCGATCTTTCATGAGTTTGGAAACCACATTAGGTCCTTTCGAAATCCTTTACTTAGTAAATACGCATTTTACTGATCCTTATTTACTAAGGGTTTCTTAGCATTCGTATGAGGTAATAGGGATGTGTCAGGTTTGAAACAATTTAATCACACAAGTCTAAAAACTATGTAGATAATAGAGCTTGGTCAGAGTTGTTATGCAACCTTCAATTTAATCGGCTCAGGATCTAAATTGAGCATGCACATTTCAATTATGTGTCTATTAGCCGTCATCTAGTTAGGATCGCTCAGCTAATTCAGGTGCATTTCAATCACGTATGAACGAAATACAGACTTGATTTTAATTGAAAACATGATTGATTGAGGCACAAACAGTATAAACATGAATCAAATAAATATTATTTAATCAAAGAAATCATCCTAGCATAAATAAAATTAAGCTAACATTGTTGTAAACAAGAACAAAGAACACATAACAAACATCTTTAAATTAAATTAAAGAAAAGGAAGATTAAACCCAATTCAGAGTGGCTGTCACCCAAGACTCTGACTGACGAGTCTCCTTCGTTCCTTTGCTGATGGCTCTCCAAGGTGGTCGACCAAGGGTTCTTTAAGAGACTTAATTGCTAAAATCTCTATGAAGGGATGATGCTAGGCGTAGGAATGGAAAAGGCTAAGAGAATTTGAAGAAAAGAGAGAATGATGAATGATGAGAATGAGTGAGGAATGATTGAGGGATGCTTGAGGGATAATGAATGAAAGGAATGAAAGGGTCTTATTTATAGCTGAGGAGAAGGGGATAGTTTGCTAAAAATAGTGGATGTTAACCTCTTCAAATCTCCTCAAATTGTGGCCAGCCATGCTTAGTGGCTTTTGACTTGATTTTTTTCTTGATTTTTAAGCAATTTTGGATGCCACACAACTCATGACTGAGACTCGGTCAATCGTAAATCTTCGGGCAAATCTCTAATTTCTTCAACACTGCATGGACCTTGTGTAATTAAACCAAAGAATGGTTTAAATGGGCAACCATGTGTAGCCGAATATTGGGTTGACTTGGTGTCTAATTTGGACGGTTTTGTAATCCAACAAAGTTATCAGATCTATCCAGAATAAATCAACAAGTTAGAGGACCAAAGAATAAAATTTATCCAATTTAATTAATTAAAACCCAAATTATTAATGAAATATTTTAAAATAAATTATTAAATATAATTTTATAAATTATTATTTAATTTAATCATGCATGACCCGCTTTATGTCTTAAAAAATATAATATATTCAAATTAATATAAAATAAGCCATTTATTGCATGAAAACTATATAATAAAGCATAAAATCACATTTTAATAATTTCTTTGTCCAAATTTCATATTTTCACATATTTCATTAATTATTAAACAATTACTTAGTTTTAACAACCTTTCAGGTAATACTCGGACTTAGGGCTTGGTTTCGACATTCTGTGAAGCCTCTCGGATGGATTTTAATGAGCTTATAAACTATTCAAATGTTATTTTTGTGTTTGGACATTGGACATTTTTATTGAGTTATTTATTTATTTTACAACTTTAAATTGCTATGCATGCGTGCTTGATGAGATTTCAAATCTGTCAACTTTACTTGGTTTTAAACATGATTATAAATTTGCGATTCTCTAACACCATGTTTGGTTGGGTGTAATGGCTAATCCATTACACCCCGATTCGGTGGCCCCACCCAATACGCCGTTTGGTTCACCGTTTACCGAATCGGAGGTTTTGCTATTCCTTACCTATTCCCTCAGCAGCTGTAATAGGGATTCCTGGGTTTTAGTTTGTAATGGCTATTCATCGTTTTCTTCTTTAATTTTGAGACCAAAATAGCCTGCCTTCTTCTCCCAAAAAATTTCCCATCGATTTCATATCCTCAAATCAAGCCAAATCGATTCACCTTCACGTTTTCACATCTTCTTCCAGCCAAATCGATTCGCCTTCATCTTCTTCCGGCCAAAGGTATGCTGACAGCCAAAGGGCTTCACCATTCTTCCAGTTCTTGCAGCGACTGAGAAACAGTAGCGGGAAGGGAGGTAATCTTTTTTTGCCCTCATCAAGCTTCATCCTCTCCGACGTTTCCCTTCCATTGATTGCAGAGGTAATCTTTTTACTTCTCTTCTTCATTGATTTTTCCCTCTTACGTTTGGGAACTTAAAATCGATTTTTGCCCTCAGCTCCATCTTCTCATACGTTTTTGCTCTTCATTTTATCAGGACCCAAAAATTTCATCACTTTCACATATTTGACCTTCCAGCATCGCCGCCTGCGCCTCTACTACCAGTGAGAATACCTTGTCTCCTTTCCTTTAGTTTCTACGCTTCAGATGTTTATCTATGTTTCCCGATTATCCTAAATTTTTGTGTTTTTAATTTATTTAGTTTAAAATTTCGATTTAGTGCATTCCATTGTTTGAAATTGAGTTAGAATTGTCTTCTAAAGGCTGAGACTGATCTAATTAGCTTTTCATCACCTGATCAAAAGAGCAAAATTCTCTGAGGGACAAGGTTTTAGTAACATAAAAGGAGAAAGAATGTTAAAAGTCCTGGCATGCATAGTCATATATCATTTAAGTTTCATCTTAGGCCCTAAAGAATGTTAGGTCCTCTGACATGCTAAACTATTTCCATTTGATCAACTAGCATAGATGAATATGCAAAGAAGCTTTCTTCTTTTATGCTAAATTATTTCCATTTGTCACCATGTGCATGGTTTATGCTAATATCTTTTATCTTTTAAGTATAATTTAAATCTAGGGCCTTAACGTAAGGTAAAGTGCCCTATTATTTGAGTAGTTTTGTTGCTGCTTCTGTTGTCATTTAAAAATATGATTTCCAAAGGCAAGTATTAATATGACCATGGTCCTCTCCTGCTATTGAATTGAAGAAATAAAAGAAAAAGGAAAGTTTGACTTATGAGGACAGAGCAGGGCAGATTCTTAGAGTAACCTTTGGGTATATGCTCATGAGGATTTGTGTTGAAATATTGCATTCTTTAAGTTTTTTGTTTTGTTTCTCCCATAGAGCTCTCTAATTGAATGATAGCTTGGCTTTGGCTGCAAAATGAATCAAGCTATGGATAGGCACGTTTAATATTAAAGAGGTTTGCACAAAAAGCAAATCCTATCAAGTCTATTTCATTTACTGTTAAACTAATTAAATACTATATCAAAGGGATCTTAAATTTCACCAATCTTCAGCCTTAGCGCATGAGAGTTTTGTTACTTTAAGTCAATGACAAGGTGTCCCTATATAGACAGATAAACTAATATAGGGCAGCAAAAGAAGAAAAACAAAATGTAATTGACTATAAAACCTGTTTAGATCTCCTTGGATGTCTCCTCTTTTTCAAATGTAGCTAAAATTTATTGTCAATATTTACATCATCTTCGTCTTTTATATTTTGCAGATAGAGCCAATCCCAAGAGGAAATCTGCCTCCTGGTTTTGATCCTATTGAAGGTTGCAAGCTTATCAGAAAGGAAAAGGTATTATTTTCAAGATTTTCCCTTTTCTTTTTTTTCCTTTATTAATCTGAGTGTGCACTACAATTTTAAAGCACAAGTTTGAATGAATTGCTTCTATTTTTCTTGTTTGTATTCATGTTACTTTGGTTATCCTTTGTTTTTCTTATCCTTTGTTATATTGTATCATAATTCAACATTATGTCATTTACGTCGATTCAATATATGCCTTACATGTTCATTGTAAGACAGAATCTGTTCCCCGTTTACTATTTGGTTTTGTTTGAAACATATTTGTACCATGGGGTTGCGACGAAGATTCTATTTTCGTGTTTAAACCGTTTGCAACAATGTTTTCATTAGAGCAAGTTTTCATGTCTGCTGATAGAGAACAATTTGTAATGCTTTCACTTGATGACTTGTTTACACCGTTGCTCGTACAAATCGTATATCGGTTTTATCTTATCATCTAGTATAGGTTTCAGCTTCTTCTATTGCAGCTTTCAGTTGCATGACCTTAGTCTAGGCCTATAGGGTTCTCACTTTTGTGGCATATTAGGCATGTTTTTTCAATAGGCTGTTAATTTTCGAACTCGGATGAAGTTGGAAGTTATGAAGCTTTCTACATGTTCACTATGACACTGCACTATGGTCAGTTAGAACCCAGTTCTGCTTCTTTGCTTGCTTTA
Source organism: Gossypium hirsutum (assembly GCF_007990345.1). Classification (NCBI taxonomy): domain Eukaryota; kingdom Viridiplantae; phylum Streptophyta; class Magnoliopsida; order Malvales; family Malvaceae; genus Gossypium; species Gossypium hirsutum. Next base: position 24,590,758 of record NC_053439.1, read on the forward strand.
TATGCAGCTTGAAATCGCAATCAAGTTTTTGTCGTAAAGTTGCACCATGTTCATTCTTGTAGAATCAAACCTCTGTTCAATAGGCCTAGATAATTATCCTTTGTTGCAATGTTAGTGTCTTAAGGTTTGGGTATATGCTATCTGGTTTGCTTATCCCATGCAAAAACATGGTTTTATTACATTTCGCAGCATGGGATTCACATTCTGTTGCTTGTTTATGGATTATACTACCTATTTTTCAACCCGATTCTTATCATTTTTGTTCTTGCATCAATAATCAAATCAGTCTGTTAACATGCTCAGAACCCTTTCAATGCCACACTATGGGGTTGAAATTAATGCAGATGCAGATGCAGATGCAGATGCAGATGCAGTCCTGAAAATCGTGAAGATGCCCGAGTCTGAAAGACTCAAGATAGCTACAGCAGCAAGGAGAAGAGCTAGCAGATTTTCGGAGCAAAGATTTTACGATGATCTCAAAGCCGCAATCCGACCAATTATATGCGGTTCTTCCTAGTTATAGGATTGCATAAGAAGATCACACTGACATAGAAAACAATAGTTATACTTGTTCTTCTTTATTGGGGTTCTTCACCCTTTCGATCCAATCATTAGAAAAAGCTTAGTTTAGATTTGTCAACAAAATAGATATACTCTTAATTTTGATTTGAAAACATACTTGAAGGAATTGAGGATCATGTTTGGTTCATTGGATTGCTCATTCAATTACTGCCCTATTTTAAGATCATCATTTTATAATTTTTTTTAAATAGAGTAATTAAAAAGTAAATTTACTAATAATTTAATAATCTTGACCGTAATTTACTTTATATTTAAAAATATTGTTTATAACATAAAGTATTGTTTAATATTAAAAACAATGGACTAATGTTAGAAAATGGTTTCAAAGGCACAAAATCAATATTATTATCGTACTAATATTGCAAACAATATTTAAATTTCTCTAAATTAAATGAAAAAATTAATATAAGAATATTGATTATTAAGAATTTTATTAAATTATATATTTTAATTAAAATATATTTAATAATAATTATGTTAAAATATGATTAAATTATTTATTATTGATATTAATAATCTTATTAAAATTTAATAACAATAACAATAATCATTTACCTAAACAAATTTCTGCTAAGGGTATTCTAGTCATTTTAGTTTTTTCCATTATGCTATTACACCTCTATTACATTCAACCAAACACAGGATTACTATTACGCCTCTATTCCATTACATTCAATCAAACAGTTGATTTGCTATTACACCTCTATTCCATTACACCTCTAATCCAATACACCTCTAATCCAATACAGCGAACCAAACGTGCTCTAAGTATTTTTGAAAGTCCAAACCGAAAATTTTTTACCCAAACTCATTTTTAAGAAACAATTAAATTGTAATTTCCTTGTTTTAATAAATGAAAACGATGTTACGATAAATTGTATTTTTTTCAAATATTCGTGTTATAACAAGTATTTTTCAAAACAAAAAATCACTCAGTATTTAAATTTAAAGCTTTCGTAGAAAAAAAATAAAACCTAGTTACGTTCAACAAGTAAATGTTTTTCAATTGTTTTAATATAACTTCCAAGATTTGGCCATAACGTCTAGGCCGGGTTTAGAGTGTTACATTTAGTGGTATTAGAGTCGAGTTCAAAACTCAGACAATGGATTTTAAACCGAGTCTGCATACATATTTTAAAGGATATTTTAGGAAAGTATTTTTACTATTAAATTGAAAATTAAGTTTCAAAAAATTCGAGTCTCCTGAAGTTGATCCAAGATAAATACTCTCTATCCTTGAAACTTTAGATTATGAAACCTTAAGTTATGAGATGTTATTCCTGTAGTTAGTGAAACTTTGATTAAAAACACTCAAAGTGATAATATAAAACTTGTTTCTAAAACAATTGTCAGATAAAATGCATAAAATTTTTTGATAAGCATCATGGATAACCATGGAGTATGAACTCATGGTGCACGTCGTCGTGTGGCTCAAGAAGAATCATCCATTGTTCGAGTATCTACACCGTACCTTGGTGTCAATGAAAACGATCATGCTATTGATAACCTGAGTCAGAAGCTTAAGGAATTTATTGATGAAGAGACTAATCCTAATCTTGTTGATGCTGCAATATTTCAAGCACTGTTGAGGGTATTGTAGCAAGTTGCTAGAGGCCAAACTAGTACCGGGGGTGGTAAAACTATAGCAGAGAGGCTTCAATATAGTGGAGCCAAGGTGTTTAGGGGTGTTGCTGGAACCACCCCTACGGTAGCTTAGTATTGGGTGGTAGCTATGGAGAGAATTTTGGATGATTTGGACTATACCCTAGTCTAGAAACTTAAAGGCATAGTGTCGCTTCTGAGAGATGACACCTACTACTAGTGGCAATCTGTAGTTAAAGGTATTAAAGCTGAATGGATAATTTGTAAGTATTTCCAAGTTGCATTCCTGAAGAAGTATGTAGGCTCGAGGTATGTGGAATGACGGAAATGTGCAAGTGTACACAATTGCAACAAGTAATAAAGTGACAAGTAAATGTCGAGTTATTATACCCACAGGGACTGTGAAAAGACTTATTTATGAATGCTATTTAAAACACTGTGGTGAAGAAAAATATTTTGTTTGAAAGGGTGATTAAAAACTAAGACGTTAAACTAAGTAAACTAAATAAATAAATCTTAAATGCACGATTTCAAAATATGATTTTAACCAAGATGACATAATTGTGTTAGATTAATTACATTTCTTAACTTAGAATTATAAAAATCATATTTATATTGTTACAAATAAGTTCACGGTAACTCAGTAATTTGCTAACTTATGAACATACTCACCTATCAAATTCCATTTATCTCTTGACTATATCCCTATGCCAATTCAACTGGTTAAACAAATCTTACTAGGCAAATATGTTATTGCACATACATACTTATTAAATTGAAATAATTTCTTGTACATATCCCTATGTCAATTCAAACAATTAACTCGATTTAATAAGCACATAAAAGACTATGTGAGGTAACAAAGTATCCTTACCTTGAAACAGTTTAATCACAATAATCTTGCAAGTTATGCAAGGCAAATGTATCGTCAGATACCGTTGCTAATCTAACCCTCAGCTATCTTAGATGATTAAACATGCACTGATTAAGTACTGTGTCCATTAATTACAATTTCAATTCGTTTAAATAATTAATTCATTAGTTACCTAATAATTGTAATGCAAGAATAACTTAGTCATAATTTTACTTAATCAAGCATCTTACCGAAGCCTATAACAACATAAACACAATTTCAATAATTTTTAACAAATGAAATGCAATCAACCTAAGACAAATTAAATTCAAGCTAAATTGATTAAATTAACCATTCCAACAACATAAGTATTCATAGATATGTTCAGCATAACAACAAAAAAAAATTAAAGAGATAAGGAATAAGAATCAAATCTAGTGTTTTTCCATGGCTTGACTAATTGCTTCGTTCTTCCTTCTCCGTTGTCCTTGTCGACCAAGGCTACTATGAACACTTAATTGCTACTCCAAATAGCTGATGAATGCCCCTTTCCCAAAAGGAGAAATCGGCAAGAGAGGAAGGGAATTTTATAGCTGAGGAAAGAAGAGAGAAAGTGGAGAAAAGAGAGGAAAGATGTGAATGCTTGAGGTGTGTCTCTAAAATGACCAGCCTAAGGGGTTTTTATAGCTGAGGAGGGGTTCTAAAAATAGCTAAAATTATCAACCAAAGAGCCCTCCCTTGGTCGGCTACACATGTGGCAAGGTTGATAGTTTCAACTTTGCTAATTTAGGCTTGGGGCAAATCTATAAAGCCACCAATTGTGGAGGGGTTTGAATACAACTTGAACAAGTCTTCAAGGATCTCTTTGCAAGCTTAAATAATCCACTAATAACCTGATTTGGGTCAGCTCTTGGGACGATTTTTGAGCTGTCCATTTCTTGGTTGGTTCGGTTCACTCGGTTCAGTTCAACTGGACCACTTTTTCATAATTAATTAATAATAATTTTTTAACCCAAATTAAATTGGATATAAATTAAAATTAATTATATTATGAATTAATACATATAATTTTGGACCATCTTAGGTTGAAATTTAGATTGCCTCGATACTTCAAATTGCTTTTCAGTTTTGTGCTTCTAGTAGAGTCTGCCGAGTCATTTTTCGCCCTTTTTGCAAATATTGTCGAAAATAAACAAAACTCATCAAAATTAATTATAAAATTAACTAAAATTCAACATGTTCATATTTTAAGTGCACTTTAATTATTTTTTGACAATTAATTATTTTTTCGACAAGAATTTTATTAAAACTATATGATTTTAAGTTAAAAAGGGTATGTAAAAATGTGTAAATTTTCATGTTTCCAGTATGTTGAAGCTCGTAGACTTGAGTTTATCAAGCTGAATTAGGGGGATAAGACAGTGTTCGAGTACGGGGCAAAGTTCCTGAGATTTAATTGTTACACACATAAAGGATGGTAGCTTCTGAGCAAGATAAGTGTGTAAGATTCGAGAATGGGTTGCGATATGATTTGAAAGTCCAAGTTGTATGCTGCAAGAGAGAGTCATTGAGACCTTGGTTGATAAGGTTAAGCAAATGGAAGAGCTAAAAGGAGCTGAACATAAGACAAGAGACAAGATCGAGACAGTGATTAAAAGGGATTTTGGCTCGAGGAGTTTTAACCCACCTTGCAAAGAGAGACAATAATAATAGATCTCGGTAGAACCCATTTGCGGATGGTACTGGAAATAGGACTCGGGAAGGTGGTTACTGTGGGAAACCTCATGAGGGAGAATGTCAGAATAAATTGGGAGCATGTTTGAGATGTGGGTCATTAGAAAACCAAATTAAGGACTGCCCTCGTGTGAAAGAATAGAGGCAAGTACCGCAACCCAATTAGAATAAGAATAAAAGGGGGAAAGTAACAAAAAAACTTGTATTTCGAGACAAAGAATATCTGGTCAGGGTGCAAACCACATGAAAGTGAGGCAACCCACCTTGGTTTATGAGCGAGGTGCAGAGAAGACTGTGATGCAGCTGACGTCATTGAATGTACTTTTACAATCCATTCTAATTGTGCTTTGCACTGATTGAGAATTGGTATTACCTAAATGTTTGTTGTTAATAGTGTATTTGTGAAATTGAGAATTTGGGAATGAGGAAATCATTAGTGATATTTCTATAGATAGTCCCTTGAGACAATCCGTGTAAATAAATAGGAAATCTATTGGAGATTTAAGGTGAAGTATTCGGACTACATTGGAATCAGAGTTGTGTAGCAGAAGCGTGATAGTAAGTTTCAAAAAGAAGAGTTATGAATTTTGTGGATAAATGAATTGGCTTGAAATAGGAATTTCGAGGACAAAATTTTTTATAAGAAGGGGAGAGTTGTCACATCCCAAAAACTGGGTTAGTAGAAATTGGATTAATAAATCGAGAGTGGTCACGCCAACTTTGTTTTAAAGATGACCTTGGCACATTTGTCAATAAATAAGTATCATGTCTAGTGATTAAGTAGTGGTGGATCTGTCCTAGATTATCTAAGGTCAAATCCCTTTCCTCACATTATTTTCGATTTGATACAATTTTGCTTCAAACCTTAGTATGTCACACCATGTTTTTAGAGTGTGAACAAGAAAGTGAGTTGGCCTAGTGGTTAGGAGCTTAAATAAATTTTTAAGGGTCCTAGGTTCAAGTCTCCACACTCTCCATATTTTTATTTATTTTTCTACCAAATTTGAATGGTCAATACCCCCTTTTTCCGTCCACTTGTTTCCTTGCATGGGGGGATTCATTTCCTTTATTAACAAGTCAACATACCATATATTTACAAAAATGATCCCCTTTTTGCTCCATTGTCCCCTAAACATACCTTTTCCATCATCTTTACCCTGTGTGCTGATTCATTGCACCTAGACAAGTGAGTAACATCTTGATCTGTTGTAATTTGATGTAGCAGATTAAACTAGTGTTTGCATTTAAGGAGCTTGAATATGAGCATTTTAGTTGGAATTTAGTTATGTTTTCTTACATTTTCTTAACATTTTCTTAAACTCAATAAATTGTGTTACCCGAGTTTCTTATTGACCTTATGGGTCGAATGAGGCCTAAGGGAGAGCTAATATCCTTTGTGAGTGTACAGGAGACCATTAGAAGGCGCATGTAGCACGATATTAGACGCTAGGTTGCAATACGGAGCATGTGAAGTCGCAACACAGGGAGCCAAATAAGAAAAGTCCAAGACTGTTCAATGTCATGACATAGCCTAAGGATGTCATGACATACACCTGAAGTCACCCTGAAGTTGAGCATACTGCCCTTGATGTCGCAACACAAGAACTGGTGTGTCACGACATCACCTCTGTATGGGAAATTGATATGAGTCAAGGGCATTTTGGTCCACGCAATCCAACTTTAGGCGCAAGAACGTCAATTGACCTAAGGTTAAGGAAGACGACCATTCTAAGTCTATAAATAGGTTCAGTTAAAACATGTTATGGATAGCTTTTACTATTGTATAATTTTCTCTTTCAATTCTAGTCTTTAGTGTTTCCTTTCTTTTAGGTTTTAGATTCTATTCCCGTTCTCGTTATTTTCTTTTAAGGAGAAATAAAATTTTAAAATTATTCTCAAACTCTGTGAGGATTATGCGCTTAAATTCAATATAATCAGGCTTCTTTTAAACTCTATTCTTGAAATTGTTCTTTAAGTTCATTCTTTCATTCAAATTTATATTATTTATTAGATCCATGAGGAACTAATCCTTCTATGGGGGATTAGCGACTGGAGGTATGAATAATTAGTTGTTTTGTAGGGATTTCTTAACGGATCATCTATTCAGGAAAGGAAGAACAAAAACCCTTGGCTTGACAACCTTAGAAAGTCATCAAGGTTGGAATTAATCCAAAATTGGTATCGCCTATCCGTGAACACCTTAACCCTGGACTAGTCATGGCGATGAGGTCGGAAGATAAGTAGTTCTATTGGACTTAATATTTCAGTGCACGTAGTGGAAGATCCTACTAGGGTATTGACTAGTTGGTTGAATGAGAAAACCCGAGATGACAGTTGATTACGATTACTAAAGAGAGCTAATCACCCATGCCAATATTTGATATATATTTTCTTATTTGATTTATTGCTTTTCATTTATTTCCTTTCTTATTATTTTTATTATAATCCAAAAACCCTTCTTTTAATTCTTCATACTATAAGTAAATTAAGGTATAAATTAGATCTATATATGTTTAAATTAGAATACATTTAGTGCTCGCCTTTTTTGGGTACGATCCTCGGAGTATTTACCTACACCGTTGTAACTATATTACAACCTGACTCATATACTTGCAGATACCGCTGTCTCACAAATTTTGTGTAGGATTTCTACTCTAGACGTTCGTACGTCCGGAGATGGTCAAGTTATTGGTGCCATTGTTGGGGAGGCAACGTCACTATATTAGTTTTAATTTTCTAATATTAATAGAATAAGTAGGAATTTTTTAAGTTATAGTTACGAATTTAATTTTTTTCTTCTAATTTTATCTTTTTTGGTTTAGTGTATGCCACGTAGTAAGGGAACACCTATAGAGCCAATCACATATCCAGAAAGAATAATACGCAGAATTGTTAATAGCAACAATAGTAGTAGTAGATGCAAAATCCACCACCTACTATAGGCAAAATACCAGGTGAGAAGCCGCTGTTCGATGAGGCTAATAATAAAAATCTTGAAGATCCACCACCACAGCTACACACAAATATAAACATGGCGAATAACGAGAGGACTCTGAAAGAGTATGCACTACCAAATCTGGATATGGTTCAAGGGATTATAATGTGGCCAACTATCATAGCCAATAATTTCAAGATTAGTCCAGCTATAATCCAGATGATTCAGAACAATTTCCAGTTTCGCAGAACAATGACAGCAAATCCAAGTCAACATTTAAAATAGTTCTTCCAGCTTTGTGATACCTTCAAATACAATGAGGTAACTAATGACACTATTCATCTTTGGTTTTTTCCCTTTTCATTAATCGACAATGCCTTTTCTTTGCTAGATTCGTAGGCACCAGGATCAATCACGACATGAGATGAACTCGCAGGGAAATTCCTAAAAAAGTTCTTCCCCATTAGCAAAACAGTCAAACTAAGAAGGGAAATTTCAATGTTTAAACAGTTAGAGGGGGAAAGCTTTCAAGAAGCTTAGAAGTGTTTTAAGATGTTAATTTAAAAGTGCCCACAACACAGATTGCCTGAGTTGCTATGACTGCAAATTTTCTACAACGTGTTGGATGTGCATTCGAGGTTAGGATTAGATGGAGCAGTAGGAGGAGCCTTAATGAACTGAACGTACGAGGATGCGTACGAATTAATAGAAAGTATGGCGATGAATTCTTGCTTGTGGCCAACTGAACGATATACATACGGGCAAAAACCATCTACGGTGAGGGCTATTTAGGAGGATGACAGATACCAATAATTAGTGGACAGAATAAACTCTATAGAGGCTAAAAGTAATGCACCATCTATCAATGGAGAAGACAAACTGCTCTTCCATTATATTAACAATCCTACCGAGGATATGAACTATATCAGAAATAGGGGTGGAAATCCCAATTTGAATACATACAATCCTAGATGGAGAGATCACCCGAACTCGAATATCAACCTAAATATCAACCTAATATATAGAAACCTCAGGAAAGGGCCAACTCGAATGAACCATACTGTATCTGGTCAACATCTGAATAGAATCGAAGGAGGAGATGCAGTCAATGAGAATGAATGTGAAGCAAATACATTGTGAGTGCACCAATTCAACAAGAACATTGACTAAACTTGAAGTTCAGATGAGCTAATTGATGAGCATGATGGGGGATATAAAAATGCAAATTGGCATAGGTATTCCTAGTAATATCAAAAATAGTCCTCGTAGAGAAGGGAAGGGGCACATGAAAACAATAACGCTCCGATCACGTAAAGTACTGAGTAGCCCAGAAAACCCAACTCAGGAGTTAAATATGGAGAATATTGATGATCTTCAAAAGAGACCCCTAGAAGCTGATAATTAACGTGAACTAGAGGACGTAGTTGCACGAGTAGTTGTCGCAAAGATACCAATTTCCCCAAGGCTAGAAGAGACGCAAAAGTGCGATGAATACGAGTTTGCAAATTTTCTGAACTTGTTCAAAACGTTAAACATTAACCTGTCTTTGATCAAATTAATTCAAAAAGTTCCTAAGTACACCAAGTTCTTAAAGGAAATGATGTCTAGGCGTAGAAAAATTAAGGTAGGTGAACAGGTTAATATAAGTGGTTCCTGTAATGCTATTATTTCATGGCAGGTTCTCAAAAAATTGAAAGACCCGGGAAGTTTTACTATTTCCATAGAGATAGAGAGCATTCATTTTAATAGAGCTTTATGTGACTCAAGTTAGGGACCTCAAAAACACCCAGATAACAGTACAAATGGCTAGTAGATCTTTAGTGCATCCAAAAGAAGTATTGAAAGATTTGTTATTCAAAGTGCGTAACTTTATCATCCCAGCAAATTTTATGGTTTTACACTTTGAGAAAGATCGTGAAATACCAATCCTGTTAGGTAGACCGTTTCTAGCCATCTCAAGGTCCACTATTATTTGAAACAAAATGAATTAACTATGAAAATCAATGGTGAGATCGAAATCTTTAAATGTGGTCACGAATAGAGTGGGAAAGGTATAAGGAAGTTAGGGGAGCAATGCAGTGAATTACTTATTTTTAACACTCTCGGGTCAAGGGACGTGCTTTCTTTAATTCATGCAGGATGAAAAATCAAGCATAAGGAAAGGGGATAAGCAGACAAAGGTGGAAAGGCATGACGGATGACGGACCAATATAAGTAGAATTGGAGAATCATCCATTCATGAATTAATGATACTGTCGGATGAATCTAGCAGTAAAACTTAAATTATTTTGAATTAATGTTTAACATTTTGTAAATTATTGTCTGTCTAGCTAACTGTTTAGTATAGATTTTGGTTTTTATTAAATTTATGTTTTATAAAAGTTATAACACTCTAGAAACTGGAATTTTAGGTAAAAACAAAGCTAGTACCGCAACACGAAGTGCAAAATTGACAAAATTAAGGAAAACACCTCAACGTCGCGACACAGACATTGTGTATCGCGACACTGAAGCCAATATACTAAGAAATCTAAAATTCCAGAGTGTGTTGGGACATCGAACCCTGATGTCATGATAATGGTAGACTACCAAGGATTACGTGACACGGAACCCTGTGTCGCGACATCACTATAACTTTTTACAGGGTTGATCCGACCCATTCGTGCGACCCGGTGACTGAAACCCCACTTTACCCAATTTTTATCCTTCAAACACCTATTTTATAACCCAAATACATATTATACCCTTATTTAAAACTATCTTAACTCTTTTAATTTCCCAAAACCTCTCAAATACTTTAAACCCTAAAACTCTCGTCTTCGTTTTTCTTTTTTATTTGTTTGGAAAATTTCTTCTTTCAATCTTACTCGGTGCAGGAAAAGACGAGAACATATCAAATAACATTGAACAAATGAACATGACGAGGAATCCAAAGACTTATATGAGGTTAAAGGTTTCTAACTTAACTTTTACTATTCCATTAAACTTACTTGCTTGATGATTCATTAGTTAGTAGGACTAAACATCATGCCTCCTAGAAAGGTTTGAAAACTAATGAACTGAAATCAACGATGGCTCCGAACTCCTCTATCCAAGGGAAAACCTTTATCCAAGAGAGGGGATTTGATCCGTCAATAATTCTTTGTAATGAAATATGACCTATTGTAACACCCCTAACCCGTATCCGTCGCCAGAATAGGGTTACAAAGCATTACTGTAAAACCGTAACATCAAAACATTCATTCCAAACCATTTCATGAATCACATCATATTCCATTCAACACATGAATATCATCCCTTAATCGAGCATTCATAAAAAATACTTTAAAAACACATTCATTCAACACATTCATTCCAAATACTTTAGAAACGGTTAGGGACTAAATCAAAAACATTTAAAACTTCATAAAAAATGGGAAATTTCATACTATAGGGGGTCACACGACCGTGTGACTCATACGGCTGAGACACACGCCCATGTCTCAGGCTGTGTCGACATTCAAAGTAAGGACATATGGTCGTGTCCGTGCCCGTGTAACTCTCTGAATTAGTTCACACAGCCAAGCCACACACCCGTGTGCCAGGCCATGTCACTCTCAAACTGCAACCTTTAAAAACCTATAAGGCACACACAGCTGAGACACACGCCCGTGTCTTAGGCCGTGCGGACGAAAAATAGGCCTTTTTCAAGCCATTTTCCTCACCCAAAACTTGGTCACTTATACAAGCCAAAAGCACATATTTTCATGAATCAAAATTGTACCTAACACATGCATATTCAAGCTAGATCATCATAATATTTAATCATACAATCAATATACCTAAAAGGCACCTCAATCACAGAATCAAACTTGATTATACATTTGCTAAGTTTAGCCATAGATCAACCAACTATTAGAACAAATGTTATACCAACATTTACCATAATGTTCACATGCCAATCATACTCAAATATACCAATTTGACCATTCAACAACCAACATCACTAAACCTTAGTAAAACTTGGCCATATGCCAACCACATCCAAATTTATCGAAATAGCCATTTATCTATTCAACACCCACTATCTATTTCCATATCAAACCATACCACAATGACAACCTTCAAGCATATCAAAAAAATACTTCATAGCATGTATTTAACTTACCATTCCATCATTCACCATTTAAGCACCAAAATGCCAAAATGTCAACAATTATAACATCACTTTTACATGCCAACATAACAACCCATTCATCAATCAAAGTCCCAAATTTACAAGTCATATATATAATGACCATTTCATCAAACACAAAACACCTATACATGTCATTATAACCATGACTCAAAATCATCAAAATCTACCGATATAGCTGATGAATAGTGTGATGGATCTTCGACTAGCTTCCAACCTAATCGAGCTTTCGATAATCTGTAAGGCAAAGGAAAATAACTACGTAAGCAATGTATGTTTAGTAAGCTTATATAAACTTTAAGCATAAAATTCCATTTCAATAATAAACTTTATAGAATAAACATAAATCTCTTCCAATACTATAAGATTCATAAATCGATATGATCATCAAATCACAAATGAGTAAGTTCGTTAACCTCGCATATTTATTGACCATTCATAACATGATAGGATTTCATGAGACATAATATATAATCATCAACCTTTTATAAGATTATATATCTTTCTATTTACTTACTTCCCATTCCGTCCCCAATGCTTATCATAAGCCTAAACAACACTATTAACTCTTGATTCAATGTATTTATCTATAGCATAAGCAATTTGCTCATATATAATACATCATATACATCCCAACTACGTACTTTCCATTTCATTTCCTTTTCTTACTCGTCGTATACATAGTACAAGCATAATCATAAACATGAATCATATCCACAAGCTTGGCATAACCTTAGCTCATCAACAACACATGTTAGTTCATTTAAACATGATTATGAATTTGACATGGATAACCATTATTCTTGAGTATGATTCAATTGGATTCATCATCCATCACAACATATCATGTTTTTCCATGTATCACCATTCCATTGAGTTTCATATACACATGTTTTAGTTCTTATTGAACACTTACCGTTTGATTTGCATACACATAAGTCATAAACATAAAATTAACCATAGCAACAAGCTAGTGATTAAACACGTAACTTAGCAATATCATCACATAGTAAGATATGGGTTCATAACATAGCATCACTTATATCATACCTTTTATAAACATAAATATTCATACTTTGATCATTGGTACATCATACCTATAAATATTTGTCGTAGTGAAGTCAATCGGAACCCTTACCAGAGCTCACACAAAGTGTGCTAAACGATGGTCGTAACCGTCCCTTTTCATATTCGATGGTCGAAACCATCCCTTTTCATTAATCGATGGTCGTCACCATCCCTTTTCATAGTTGATGGTCATCACCATCCTTTTTCATAATCGATAGCCGAAACTATCCCTTTCCATAATCGATCGTCGAGGCTATCCCTTTTCATATTCGATGGTCGTCACCATCCCTTTTCATTGTTGATAGTCGTCACCATCCCTCTTCATAATCAATAGCCGAAGCTATCCCTTTTCATTGGTCGATGATCGCCGATACGCTGTTGGATTTACGTCGTCTCAAAACATGATAAATTGTATAATTACATATATATATTCATTCATTTTCAATAAAGTCATATATTAACATTCAATTTAATTGACAATACAATTCATACAAACTTACCTGGCTAAATTACAGAAATGTCTAGGTATTGGGGCATTTTGGTAATTTTCTATTCTCCTCGACTTTCCACCTGATCTTGATCTAAATTAATAATTTCATTCAATATATTAATTAGTGGACTAAACATCAAATAGTGATCAAATTTTACATCTTTTATGATTTATTCCTTTTTAATTAATTAACTATCGAAACATTAACATTTTTCAACAAAACTTTAATACCACCTTAATGACACTCCGTAAATATTTATAAAAATATTTACAACTCAATTTAGAGAAACGAGGCCCCAAACCTCATTTTCTAAAACCACTTAAACTTAATAAATCGCTTAAATAACATAATTTATCAAATCAAAAACCTTTTCAAAGCCACTTTTGACTTATAAATATTAAATAATAATATTTATGAACTTACTTGTTGGATTTGGTGGCCTGGAAACCACTATTTCTGACACTACTGAAAAATAGGCTGTTACACCTTTGATTAGATATCATAGGTGGGAGCATTTTTGGACAATCCCAAAATACATCGTTGTGGTCTCTGTTGTTCAAGAGTTTTATGCATCCTTACAGACACTAAAGGCCATATGTAGGAAGCAGTACTTGTCTGAGGGAAAGAAGTTCGAGTAACCCCTCGAATTCTTTGTGACTTTTATAATGCCCCATACTATGAAAAAAATCTTTATTGATGAAATTGACTTAGAATAATTTCGAGACATAGATATGGATAACATTATAAACTTTTTAACTAAAGGGGTGAATGGAAATATCACCTGGGTACCAATATCCCAACCTCCTTTCATCAAGTTATAATGTTTCTTGAAGCTAAAATGTGGATTCAATTCTTATGACAAGAGTTGCTCCTACTTTAAATTTATCTAAGGTCAATACTTTTCGAGCTATTTTTCTTTATACTATTTTGCAGAAAAACATATATGCATGAGGAAATGGATCTACCAAAATATGAAGATGTGTCAGTGTTTAGAAAGTGGGAGTTTTCTTCCTCCAATTGGTGACGACTTGATGCAAAAAAATAGGTGTTCTGATGGCATCCATAGAACAATCAATGATGTTATCCCAAAGCATCATCGGTGACACTCTATTTACACAATACATTAACTTTCGAGCAAAATATATAAAGGAGTAGAACAAAAGCCAATAAGAGGCGATAGTCGCCTCGACTTTATCATAAAGGAAAGAAAAAATAACTCAAAAATAAGTTGGAGAGAGCAGTCATCCAATGTTGGATTGGATGATACATTGGATGCAGGAATCGGGCCCAATCTTTGAGGAGCTTGCACAGTAGAATAGTATTAAGGTACCTAATTATACGCCAAATATGTTTGGGCCAACACATCCTAAGCTGGAGGAAGAGGAGTGTGAAAGCAAAGAGGAAGGAGAGGATGATGTTGAAGAAAGAGATGATGGGATGGATTTTGATGAGGATAATTAAACTTTTTAATGTTTTTATTTTAAAGATTATATTAATTCTTGGATGATTTTAAGTTGATTTTTCAAGAGTAGGATTAATAGTAGATTAATAGTTGTTTTATGTCTTGTTCTAATTTTCTATGTAAGAACCTCACATGGAGGAGGCACAACAATTATAGCTTTTAACGAGCATTAGAGGAAGCACCTACCAATAGCCTATGGAACTATCACGATCAATCGGGCAACTTCTTTCCTTATCTTTTTAGGGGCTACACATTGAGGATAATGTGTTATCTAAAGTGTGGGGTGATGACATAGAAAATTTATTTTGAATTTTTTCTTCTTTTCTTTAATTCTTCTTGTCATTTTTTTTCTTGAGCTTGTAGAAATACAAGTGATTGGCTAGGAGCCTGTACATAGGTTGCTTCTATTTACAATAAATCTGGCAAGAGGATAGGTGACTTTAAATTTTTTATTCTTAGACTAATAAGTTTTATATATGACATAGTAAAATAGGTATATTAAGCAATTAAATGTACCAAATGATATAGAAAATACAAGGAAATGAGCATGCTGGTATGAATAATAAATTGTTGAATTTGTGGTTGTTTGGTTGATTAGAGTTGTGAATATTGAGATACCTAGGGATGACCTAAGGCATTGTTTAGAATACACCTAGAGCCAAGAAGCTAACTTTGTTATTTATCTTTAGTACCTATTTTAAGCCAAAAAATAGTCCTTGATGAACCTTTATACAAAACCCAAGCCAAAACATCAATTTGTACTTACCCTTTTTCTTTGGTCCTAAGTTGCACGACTATAGACTTTCGGCCATATGTATTGAGGGTTAAATAGATACATTATGGCAGATTTTGTAAAAATAGAGTGAAATAGGAGAGATTAGTGTGATATAGTAATTATAGGTTAGCCAATATGTGCAACAAAAGAAAGATTCAAGAAGAAAATCAAAACGAGTAGAAAAAGTACTTGAAAAGTAAAAGCATTTGTGAGTGAGATGTGACAAAGTCACAAAAGTAGAAAAGCTCATTCTTTAGTGCACAAAAACTCGTGAGCTAACCATAATTGTTATATTAGGCTGTGACTTCCTATGTGGAGAAATAAGGAAGGTAAAAGAAGGAGACATAAGACGATGAGTGGGAAATATGGTGTGCCAAACTATTTTCGCGCTTACTATTCTTGAAATCCATACCTATCCTAAGCCTCAAAACATTACAAGTCAAAAAGCCCTATGCAACTTAGTTAAACTTATTCGCAATTCGAAATCATACTAAATAATTGTAGTTATAACTATTAGTCTTCTACTAGGATAATCAAATTACTTGTATAATTTGTTGATGGATTCATACATTTGAAACCCTTAATGCTTGTACGCCTTGTAATATACTGAACTTAGGTGTTTAATATCAAAAGTGGTAAGTCAGTTATATATCATTCCAAGATTATGTGTGAATATAAAATGCCTATTCATGCGCTCCATAGCTAACACTTGTACCATACTTGCTTAAGGTTTATCTTTTGATTTACTATTTTATTCATGTTGCTTGAGGACAAGCAATGACTTAAGTGTGGGGGACTTTACTCTGTCATAATTCAGTGTAGCAGATTAAACTAGCTTTAACATTTGAGGATCTTGAATACGAAGCTTAGGATAGGTATGGATTTTATTCAGGTTGTAACACAGAGCATGTGAAGTCACAACATAGGAAGCAGTATAAGAAAAGTCTAAGACTACCTTCAATGTCGTGACATACCCCTAAAGACATCTTAAAATTGAGCATATTTCCCTCGATTTTGCGACACAAGTATGTCGCAACATCACCTCTATACAGGAAATTAATATGAGCTAGGGGTGTTTTGGTCCACACAATCAAACTTTAAGCTCGGAAACGTTAGCTGACCTAGGGTTAAGGAAGACAGACATTCTAAGTCTATAAATAGGCTCAGTTAGCACATGTTATGGACACCGTTTACTATTGTATAATTTTCTCTTTCAATTTTAGTCTTTAGTTTTTCCTTTCTTTTAGGTTTTAGATTTTATTCTCGTTATTGTTATTTTCTTTTAGAGAGAAATTATATTCTGAAATTATTCTCAAACTATGTGAGGATTTTGCACTAAAATTCAATATAATCAGGCTTCTAAACTCTATTCATGAAATTATTCTTTATGTTCATTCTTTCATTCAAGTTTATATTGTTTATTAGATCTATGAGAAACTAATCCTTCTATGGGGAATTAGTGAGTGGAGGTATGAATAATTAACAATTTTGTAGGTATTTCTTAACGGATCAACTATTCAAGAAAGGAAGAACCTGAACACTAGGCCCGACAACCCTAGGAAGTCATCAAGGTGGAACTTAATCCGAAATTGGTATGGCCTATCCGTAAACACCTTAACCCTAAACTGGTCTAGACTGCGAAGTCAGAAGATACGTAGTTCTTGCTGACTAAGTAATTCAGTGGACGTATCAGAAGATCCTTCTGGGGTATTGACTAGTTGGTTGAACGAGAAAACTCGAGACGACAGTTGATTATGATTACCAAAGTGAGCTAATCACCCATGCCTAGATTTAATATAAATTTTCTTATTTGATTTCTTGGTTTTCATTTATTTAATTTTCATATTATTTTTATTATAATCCAAAAACCCTTCTTTTAATTCTTCGTACTATAAGTCAATTAAGGTATTAATTAAATCTATTTATGTTTAAATTAGAATTAATTTAGAGCTCACCTCCCTTGGGTACAATCCTTGGAGTACTTACTTACTTTGTTGTAACTATTTTACAGCCTGTTGTCGTCCCTCTCTCTAGCTCTTCCCTTTCTCTTCATTTTTTCTTCTTTTTTTTTAGCCATCAACCACCTTTGCACTATTTTCCTCCTCTCCTCCAACACTTCCTTGCAAACTGAACCACCACCGGACCTCCCCTTTGCCATCTCTCTTCCCTTTTTGTATTGTTCCACAACCATTCTAGCACCACTGCTCACCACCGTATCCACCACCATTGTGCACCATAAAAAAAATAACTCTCATTTTCTCTCTTCTTCTTCTCTACTTTTTTCCCATTTCATTCTTTCCTTCTTTCTCCTAGTTTTGCAACACCCTTCTTTCCTCCTCTTACATCGAGTCCTCGCCAGACCATTGCCGCTGCCACCATGGCTCCACTGACGATTAGCAATCCTTCCTCCTTTCTTCATCGTTTTTCATTTTCTACCATTCTCTATAGTAAACAAAACCTCATTTCTTTTATTTTCAATAAGTTCTTAAAATATTTTAATAATATTATTATACTTTTGATTCACTTTTCCAAGTGATCGATTGCTTAAATCTAATTTCCACTCTAACTCAAGACCTCGATAACCTAACATCCCTTTCAATTCAATATATTTTAAGTAAGTATGGTAGTGGATGTAAACCACTTTTTCTTCCCTACCTTTTCAGTTTGGTCGAATGTCTATAAGGACTTATAGTGTATTTTTCCTCGTGTATTAACATATTGTACGCTATTTTTAATGAAGGGTCAATCGACACCATTCCGGAAAGTTCCTAGTTTTGGGAACGAAACCATCGTACAAACAATTATTTATAAGAGTAAGTTTTAAATGGATGATTTAATTTAAGTGATTAATCATAGAAAGTGTTTAAAGATGATTCCTAAATAGAAAGTCACATTGATAATAGATCGGTATTCCATTGGTTAAGATCCGAGTGTAGACATTCTTTAGAGTGGGTTTCACATCGGATCTACTATCAAGTGTAGGTCTAACTTGATACAAGTTATTTATATATCATTAAAAATGCTTAAATAAAATATTATTTCTTGATTTATGTTTTGTAAAAATACTTTAAGTATTCTAAAATGGGAGATTAAATCATTCAAAACGGACTATACATGTAAGTGTTTCTGGACCAATTATTTTGTGAAAGCATGTTGTGTGGTTATGTTTATTACTGATTTGAAAAACATGTTGTTCTCATTCCCGTGTTACATGACATTATGGCATAAATGTTGTATATGACGTTAAAACGTGATGTTTTGATACATCGAGATAATGTGTAAATTACATCTCAAAACATGCCTTTGTGATACTATTTAGACAATTGGGTGAGCATGATCTACATGCCTAAAAGTGAAATTTTGTAACAAAGTGAAAAGATGTTTATTGTGGCCATATCACATGCATGGGGTGGGACATATTTAAGGAGAAAGTACTAACAGTTTATCTTCACCATTGGTGGCTTGTCTACATTACTGGCTACTTGTCTACATTACTGGCAGTTTATCTGCAATACTGGTAGCTTGTCTATAGTACTGGTAGTTTATCTGCATTACTGGTGGCTTGATCATATTATTGGCAGCTTTTCTGCATTTCTGGTGGCTTGTCCACAAATTGGAGTGTTTGGATGGATAAGTTCTAGGAAACTCGATTTTGGAGTGTAGCGATGATGGGTAGGGTGTTTTAAAATAATTCTGCCTAACATTTTATAAAAATTGCATTGCCATGATCATGTGCATAAGGAGAATTGATTATTTTGTATGATGATTATGTGGTTAGTTATTTATTTTATTTGTTAAAAGACTCACAATGGGCTTTAAGAGATCACTCCTTTAGTTTTATAACCTTTCAGGTAATACTCAGACTTAGGGCTTGGTTTCAGCATTTGGTGGAGCCTCTCGAATGGATTTTAATAAGTTTATAAACTATTGGCTGTTATTTTGGACATTGGACATTGGACATTTTTATTGGGTTATTTCTTTATTTTACAACTTTAAACTATTATGCATGCATGCTTGATGAGATTTCAAATATTTTAAATTATTGAGTTTATTTAAATTGTTTTTGATTTGCTTGGTTTTAAACATGATTATAAATTTTTGATTTTCTAAGTATTTTTGAAAGTCCACTGTGAAAGGTTTTTACCCAAAATCATTTTTAAGAAATAATTAAATTGAAATTTCATTGTTTTGATAGCTTAAAGCGACATTACGATAAAATATTCTTTTCAAATTTTCATGTTATAATAAGTATTTTTCAACAACAAAATCACTCAGTATTTAAATTTTAAAGTTTTTTTGTAAAAACAACTAAAACCGAGTTACTTTTAACAAGTAAATGTTTTTCAATGCTTTTTAATGTAACTTTCGAGTTTCGGGCATAACCTTAGCCATTAACTCAACATTGGCATTCTTAATTAAGGATGACCATTTAAATATCAAAAGTCCCTAGATACATGCCACAACATTAGATACCAAAATAGACATATTTCTATCGTCTTGATGATAGTGTGATATCCACAATGATCCGCCTTCGAGAGTTCCACAATCTAGAAATCTACAAGTAAGAAAAACATCCATAGGTAAACATTTAATGCTTAGTAAGTTCAAATGGAAATTACAACACTTACCTTGCTCATAGGTGAGCATGTTACTACCAAATATTATGCAAACATTTGGCTAGAACATATCACATAGTGTCAAAACAAAGTGAGCATAATAGGCATAGGTACACATAAGTGTTAGGCATTTTAACTTATCCAAAACATCACCAAGTCACACCAAACAAAATAAGATCATTACAATTTCATATATTATCATCAATCTTACAGTTCATACTATTTCAATGTGAGTTGCATATCATTATAACATATCAGATTCGGTTCATTTCTCTTGTTTTTTTTTTATTTCAAGGTCCACTTTCAATATTTTGCCCAATGGAACCCTAGTAAAATGGACTTGGACATGCGGGTGAACTACACCATACCAAGATAGCTCGTATGAGCATAAACTACATGCCAAGGCACCAAATTACAAATCTCGTAGGCATAAAAGGTTTAAACATATTCAAATACATCCCTTTACCACACTAAGGCTTTCAAAATGACCTGTCATAATCTTGATATCATCAACTATCCCGTAAATAAGCGCACATATGACCCTATTTGCATACCAACTATATCGTATCCTTTTACTAAGTTCGCATGGGCATCAATCATTAATAATTTCATATTCATACCCTGTACTATCACATATCAATTTTTAGATTTCGTCAATTGAATCTGAACATATTTTGTAATAGCTTGTTTTTCAAAGGTGACGAAATAGTGGTTTTAGGACCACAAATTTCCGTCATGTCGACCTATAAATATTATTTATAGAATATTTATGAGGTCGTTAGTGTCATTAAATTTTGGTTTTGAAATTTTAAGGTTTAGATAGTTAATTAAATAAAAGGACGAAATTGTAAAAGGTGAAAAACTTAGTAATTATTGCATTAGGTGATCAAATAGCTTAATTATTAAATGAGAAAGGACCTATGTAGCAATTAGCCCTTAGTCATTAGTGTTGGACGGCTATTAGAGTGAAAATGAAAAAAATAACATGTGATTAATGGCAAAGTTGTAATAAAAGCAAAATTAAAACAAAATTAAAGGAAGAAAAACATTTTCTTCTTCATTTTCTTCATTTGGATGCTGAAATCACCGTTGAAGGGGGCACCAAGCTTTGGGTTCATTCTCCTTGTACATGTGAGCTAAATTCTTAACTATTTCTTGTAATTTTCATGTTTTTGAGATCGTTACAATTAGGTCCAACTCGCCCGTACCTTCGTTTTTGGATCTGTTAAAAATTGTATAAGTTTCTATTGATGAATCTTGAATGCTTTTTATGTAACTATGTGTTTGAAGCTTTAATTCTAGTATTTGGTTTATTTTTGTGAAGTGATTTTTGTTAGATTTTAATTTAAGGATTGAATTTTTGATTCGTAGAAAATGGTTAATTTGATGATTTTTGGGTTAAAGGACTAAATTGTAAAAGTTGTAAAATTTTAGGGAAAATGTGTAATTAATGAAAATTTATGGTCATATGCATTGAACGAAATGTGAAATGTGTATGAGATTATTGAATTGTGTTTAATTGTTATATAAATCAATATTTGAATCAAAGAGACAATAACCGAAGGAAAAAAGAAAATAGCGAAATAGTCCCTGCATATTGACCGGAATTAAATCGTAGGTAAGTTCATAGTATTTCAATACATAAATGAAATTCTATTTGTAATCTTATATTATCGTTCTTTAGTTAAAATGTTTGTATATAACTATTGTATGAATGCACATACATGCACCTATTTATACTTCGGTACCCCTGAATGCACATACTTGCCCCTATTCGTACTTCAGTACCCCGAACACTCATACGTGCCCAATTTATATTTTGGAAACCCTAAATCAAATAGTACATGGATTGTGTTTAATTATATTTAGATTAAATGTTATACTATGTCCTTACTAAGTTATGTAAGCTTATCGGTTCTTATAGACTGTTTTGTAGATAATCATTGTTGACATTTTGGAAGGATCAATCAACTGGGTCACACTATCCATCTAAGTTGTAGTTTTTGTATCTCCTAGGGGTAGTGGCATGTATATATAGATAAATATGTGGTTTTGTAATGGTGTTTTGGTAGGTTTATGTTTTGAAGATTATGTTTGGTTTGGTGTGCTTTAATGCTTTACCAAGTAATGAGATTTTGGGCACTTTCAAATACTTGTATATAAGGTTCCTTTTTGGTATTTTATGATGACTTGAAAATGGTTATTTATGATAAGTTTTGGAAAGTGTTTGAACTAGATTTTATGCATGAATTAAGGTAATGTTGGCTTGATTTAGTATGTAATGTTTTGATGTATTTGTGGTACCTTTAAATGAGACATTTGTTAGATGAATTAGGTTGTTTGGAATGGCATGGTTATGTGTATCTAAAAGATGCTTAGGTCCTTTGAAAGTGTGCATAAATGGAAGGGTTAGTTATGTATGAATTGGTTATTAAATTGCTTGATTTTAGTTAAACTTTTAGGTTCATACGGCTTGGGACACGGGCTGCCACACGACCGTGTGACACATACGGCCTGGCGACACGGTCGTGTGTCATTTAAGAGTTTCTTAGTGTTCAAGTCAATGAGTTACATGGCCTAGAACACGAGCTTCTGTGGCAACTTAGAGAATTACACGACCTAGCACATGGCCTAACACACGGGCGCGTAGGGTATCTCAGTGAGATACAAGGGTGAGGACATGGGCTGGGACACAGCCGTATGTCCCTTGTTCGAAAGTTACATGGCCTGGGATGATGTCACACGGCCTAGCCATATGGCCACACGGCCGTGTGACCCCAGTTTTCTTAATTTTACAACTTTTTCTTAGGACTTCTGTTTTCTTTCAAATTAGTCCTGAATTGCTTCATAGCTATTTTTAGGGCCTCGAAGGCTCGATTAAGGGACAAAATGTATGTGGTTAAATGAATTATAATATGTTTAATTTACTTAAAGGTTAAGATGTTAAATGTTTTTTATTGTTTGGTAATGCTCTATAACCCTAATCTGGCGACAAAGACGGGTTAGGGGTGTTACATATATTACACATACAATTAAAGATTCATTTTGAGCTCCTTATGATTCTTCTAATTTAATTCAATAGATATAACATCAATCACTTGTTTCAGTTCAATTCAATTCAATTTCATTTACTAGCCATGTATGCCATTTTTTATCAACATTTCAATTTATATTCAAACATAGATAAAAATGGAAATAACTCAAACAAACCTATTAAATAAGGAAGGGTAGTAAGTTCCATAAGAACTTACCTTTCAAAGACAAAACAAGTAGATTTTCTTCAAGGTCTATTTCAAAATTTTTGCCTTTCCTCTACAAGCTTCACTTTTACCCAATTTCGGTTCTATACAAATATATACATTTGTACCAATCAATGTCATATATTATCACACAATATTCATTCAGTGGCTCACAAGAAAAATTTCATAAGACGCATGATCCTAAATAATCCGTTTATCGATTTCAAACAACTTTACATTTTATGCAATTTAGTCCTTGAACTCGGGATAAGCATATCTTTCAATTCTTAACTTCGAATTAAAATTTGATTTCACAAACTTTCATTAGGGACCTTATACTTTCAATTTCTAACATAATTTCATGATATATTTTACATTTATACAATTTGGTCCCTAATGTTACAAAGCTAACAAACAAGCTTAACTAACTTTACAATTTATTTCGTTTCATAATCTAAGCCCAATATCTATAAATTCCAAGTGTAATTCACTAATTTATAAACAATGAAAACTTGTTAAAATTAAAAAATTGAACAAATTGATACACGGACTGTCTAAATCAAGCTCTCATGATCATAAATCTATAAAAATTACAAGAAAAGAACTTGTCTTTCTAACCTAATTTAATGGTCGAATAATATAAAAGTTTGAAAGCCTTCTTGTTTGTTTTTCTTTCTTCTTTGGATGACGTGAATAGAATTGAGAAGACGATATTATCATCTCCACTAAATTTAGTTTATATACCTTAATTAAGATTTAATTAATCTAACTTAATTAGCTTAATCGTGGTTTAATTAACTTAAATTAATTATTAATCACACTTAGTGGAAATGTTGTCATCATCCACTATCTCTTACTTAAAAATGGTTCAATAACCATTTTGGCCCTTTGGTTAATTGCAATCTAGGTCCTCAAGCATTTTCTTAATTAAAACTCAATAGCGATTGCACTTTTACAATTTAGTACATGAGCTTTAATTAATTAATTTATCTGTAACAGCCCGTTTTTACTAAAATCGGAACAATGGTTTTGGGACCATAAATCTGACGAGTAAATATTTATTTTATTACTATTTTAATGTCTACTGTATGTTATTAGAGTTGTATTTTGTTAAGAAATTTTGACGTTTGCATATTTAATTAAGTAAAAAGGACTAAATCGTAAAAGGTGCAAAAGTAGAATTCTAGTAGCTAAAGGTATCAAATAGCTATGAAAATTTAAAGACAAAGGAATTAAATGGTAATTAGACCATTTATAATATTAGTAGACTTTTATGGACACAAATTAAGTGATTTTGAAGTTAAAAAGAAAAGGTTAAAAAGGTAATTAAATAAATAAATCATAATTAAACTAAGTAAAAATTTAGTATCGTCCTCAACCTTTGTTTCTTCCATTGAAATTAAAAAGAGAAAACACATGGGAGCATGCTAGGTTCAGCCAAGCTTGATTCTACTTGCATGGTATGCAATTTTGTCTCGTATTTAATGATTTCTATGTTATTGAGATCGTTGTAGCTTAATCTAGCTAGCCCGAGTATTAATTTGAAAAACTATTAAAATTTTAGGGTTTTACCATGAATTTTATTGCATGACTCTTGAAGTTTAATGAAAGATTATGAGTCATTATTGATAAATAAACAAGTTTTGTAAAGTGATTTTTTATGAAAATGTCAGTTAAGGACTTATTTGTAAAAGTAGTAGAAGTACTTGGTTAAATTTTGAAAATGATGATTTGTATGAGTCGATATGGGTTCATACTAAATTTGGCTAGCATGGGTTAGGGATGAAAATGTTTAAATTTCAATTTTTGAGCTTAAGGATTAAATTGCAAAAAGGTTAAAATGTTAGGGGTAAAATTGTAATTTTGCAATAATATGAAATATGGACTGAAACGAATAATAAAATTATTAAATGGATTGATTTTGTATATTTAGATCAAGATAGACCTCGTACAGAGTTAGATTGGGAAAAAGCAAAAGCCTTAGATTGTTGATCTTGTTTCTACGTCTTAATTATCGAGGTAAGTTCGTATGATTAAGTATCGTTTTAGTGTTATTTTGATTTATATGTTAATATTTTAATTGCCATGTAAATAAATTATGTATATCCGATGATGGCACAAAGGTTATCGAGCCTCATTTGAGCCTTAGGAATTCGTATGATACAAATGATATGTCATTAGGGTTTTCATGTTTCGGGTGCTGGTCTTAAATGTCCTACCGATGGCTGAGGTCCTGCATTTGTGTCAATATTTGTATCATGTTTGCTCAAGGGTTGTCATTTTTATTTCTTGTTTTTGTTAATGTTTCTTGAGGACAAGTCATTGCTTAATTGTGGGGGAGTTTGATCTATCGTAATTCGGTGTAGTAGATTAAACTAATTATCGTACTTTAGGCTCTTGAAAATAAAAATTTTCAGTAGGTTTGAATTATATTTTCTTAAGATTTTAATAAGTTTCTAAAATGCGCAAATTGAGTCTTTTATTAACCTTAAGGGCCAAATGAGGCCTAATGGTATACTAACGCACTTTGTGAGTGTGCAGGAGACCTTTAGAAGGCATATTAAACTGATATTGGTCACTACGTCACAACATCGGATGTCCGATGTTGTAACATAGGGAGCAGAATGGAGAAATCTCAAGACTACCTTCAAAGTCACAACACAATCTGAGGGTGTCGCGACATACCCTTGAAGATAGCTTAAGTGGAGTATATTGATTGTTTGTTTCGAGACAGGCCCTAGTGAGTCATGATATCGACTCTGGAATGGAAATTAAATACGAAACAGGGGCGTTTTGGTCTGGACAATCAAACTTAAAGATCAAGAATGTTAGCTAACATAGGGTTAAGGACGACAGCCACTTAGAATCTATAAATAGGCTCCTTTGGCACATGTTATAGACATCATTCAATTAGTCTAGATTCTCTCTTTTAAATTTAGTTTAGCTTTCTTTTTCTCTAAGGTTTTTAGAATTTATTTTAATTATTCTTTGTTTTTAAGAGATCTGATTTGTGGGCATCTTCAAGCTCTGTGGATTCATTTCCATCTTTAATAAAAATTACGCGTTTTCTTCAACTCTACACATTAATCCATTTATCACGTTCTCTCTTTTCATCCATTCCATATTGTTTATGAAAGCCATGATGAACTAATCCTTCTATGAGGGATTAGCGAGTGGAGATATGATTTATTAATTGTTTTGTAGGGTTACTCAACGAATCAACTGTTTGGGAAAGGAAGAATGTGAAACAAACTCTAGGCCTGACAACCCTAGGAATTCATCAAGGTGGGAATTAACCCAAAATTGGTTTTGCACATCTTTGAACACCTTCACCGCAAGCGAGACTAGACTATGAGGTTAGAAGATGAGTAGTCCTTCCTGACTCGTTATGTTAGTGGAAGATCGGAAGATCCTACTAGGGTAACAACTAGTTGATTGGCGAGAAACTTGAAATGACAGTTGATGGGGATTACGAAGTGAGCTAACCACCCATAATCAAGATTTGATTCGTTCTACTTGTCTGTCTCTTGAATTTTATTTTATGCGATTTTATTTTATCATTATAGAAACCTTGAAATCTTAAAATCCTGCTAGGATACTGCCTCATATATCTATATTTTATCGCAGTATTCATATTCTAGACGTTAGTACGTCCAGAGACGGTCAATGCCCATTGAAAATACCGTTCATATGCTATATCACATGCATAGGGTTGGGATGATTATGAAAGGAGGAAGACTTTGGCAGTTTTACTACAATATTAAGTGGCTTGGCCACAACGCTATTGAGTGGCTTGTCCACAACGTTATTGTGTGGCTTGAACACAACAATGCTGAGTGGCTTTTCCACAATGTGATTGAGTGGCTTGACTACAACGCTATTAAGTTCTAACACCCCTAAACTGTATCTGTTGATGGAATAGGGTTACCAAGCATTATCAGAGTTTATGTTTCAAAACTATCAAAAATTTAAAACATTTAATTCACAACATCAATCAATGTAAAACCAATCAATGACATCCATATTGTCCCTTACACGAGCCCTCAAGGCCCTAAAAACACATTAGAAGCAAGTCGGGACTAAATCCGAAACATATAGAATTTTTAAGAAAAAGATGAAAATTTTTAAACTGTAGGGGTCACATGGCTGAGACACACACATGTGTCTCAGGCTGTGAGGGCATTCGATGTAAGGACACATGGTCGTGTCCCAGCCCGTGTCTGTGCCTGTGTAACTCTCTGACTTGGGTCACACAGCCAAGCCACGCACCCATGTGCTAGGCCATGCACCCTTCAAAATAGCCTCACATGTTCGTGTGCTAAGCCGTGTAACTACCTGACTTGCAACCCTTTGAAAGCTACAGGGGACACACAGCCGTGTCGCATGGTTGTGTGTCACACAAGGCTTAGACACATGCCCGTGTCCCTAGCCGTGTTGACGAAAAATAGGCCATTTCCAAGCCATTTTTCTCACCCAATCATGCACACATCTACAACCAATTTTCCACATGTAAACAAGCATTCAAAATGCACCAAATAATGCATCCACAAGCTAAACTAATAAGGTATATGTGCATACAACCAATATGCCCAAAAGGTATATCAATCACTACAATTAAACATGTATAACTATATGCATAGTTTACCCAAAAGTTCAATCAACCTATAACTAAGTTTATGCCAAAACATACCACTTTATTTACCTATCAAATTCACACCAAAAATACCAAATTGACCATTTGACATTTACCATCGTTAGCCATATATGTCCACTACATTCCAAATACCAAAATGACCATATTCAACCAAGTCAAAGAACATTCCATTAAACATATTTTAAATACCATTTCAACTTTGATGCGAACTAGCCTCGATTGATTGAGTTGAGTCGCTTTTATTGCCCGATCGTCTCACGAAGAAGTTTCGTTCGTCTTGTGCCAAAAAGAAGTATGTTTGTTTAGGGATGATATTTGTGGTTCAAATTAGGTTCAAAGGAATTGATTATGTGCTAAGATTCAGTTAAGAAAGAAAAGGATTAACTTTGAGAAGATAACAATTTGTTTTAATGTGAAATGGAATGAATGGCTTAAAAACAAGAACCAACACTATGAGCAAGTGTCAACCCGAATCTTATACGTTCTTAAGGTGGAAAAATGGACGATGTTGAAGAACCTTGACCCACTATCTATCGGAGATAGGAACCTCGGCATTGAGATTTGAACGCCACACAATGAAGTGATAAGTTCGGTTTGTCAAAGAACGGGTTGATGCCACTAAGTAGATAAGTCAACAAAGTCTTTGGACGAAATTAAGAGAAGAAATATCTCACAAATTTTTCAATTCAATATCAAAATGGCGAAAAGTCTTGTACATGGTGAAAGGAGCCTCTCTTTATAGGCTTTACATGGGTTAGCCGAATAGGCTCTTTAGGGAGCTAAATGGCCAGCTGAAAATTCTAAAAATCCTAAGGAAATTTCCTTGAAGCTTCATAGTCATAGTGAACGGCAATGGACAGCTTCTAGATGCCTCAATTTAGCTGGAACATTGAATGAAATGTTAGAGAGCTGATTAACATTAATTTGGTTCAGTCATATGCTTGAATGTCCTTTAATTAGGTTATTTGGTTTAGCCGAACATTCTTGGTAGTAATTGGGGCTGCTTGGAACACTTCAATAGTCAGAAGATGTGAACACAAGGATTTGAATGATTAAGCAATGTGAACAGACGAAAATGAACAGCCCACAATGTGAAAGGCATATTCGGCTGATGTGAACAGCCTTTAAGAAAGCTTTGGGCAGCCGAATGTTCTTTCTTGGGGAGATGGAAAGCTTGGCTGAAGAGTCACTTGGAGAACACCAATAATCAGCTCACTATTTAAATCCATCCATGCACCTTGCCGTCCAAAAGATGAATGTACCTGCAGCAAATAAATCATAATTAAAATTCGTCCAAAAGATGAATTAACCTGTACATTAAAATTCATCCAAACATATTTATAACATGTAATATATTAGGACAAAATTAAACATTTAATTAATTAAGTACCTAACTAGGAGATTATTAAAATACTTAATTAATTAGTTGTCAAGATTTTTAAAACAATTAATTAACTTAACTAAATAACTAAATTAACTAAAGACAAATTAAATGCTTTATTCCAGCAAATTAATGCAAATTAAAGAAGAAATTAAATCAAGCTCATTGAGCTAAGGTTCAGCTGAAATGAGCTTGAATGAAGTTGTAAGGTTTGTTTGGCTTGCTGTTCCACGAGCTTTCAAGTAGTCCAGCCACGGATTCACCTCAAACCCAATCAACCAAAGTTGTAATTGCATCTTTGAATTTCTTAGCCTAGGCTCGGGTAATCGGTCCTATAGGTAGCTCGAGAGAAATCTCATTAGCCTTTGGTGACCCTGAGGACTTGGGCACATCAAACTTCCATCATTTAAGCATCATAAAGACTATAAAATCAACCATCATAAGGTCACATATATATACCATAATTACAAGCCAAAACATAATGGCTATAACATCAACCAAAACACCTATACTTGTGCATATTTAACCAATTATCACTTAACTTGTTTTCATGCTAAAACATAACATAATTGATACATAACAACCATACCAATATTGGTCATTTCAAAACATACACCAATTTGACCATATTAATCACAACCAACAAGTAATCAATAGTACCTTAAGTACCTCAAATCTAAGGTAACATTTCATGCCATAATCATCAACCAAAATGACATATATATACCAAACTCATCAATTAAACATTAGACATAGTCCACCTATACATGCCATTATAACCGTGACCAAAGCATAGAAATCTACCTATAAAATTGATGGATAGTGTGATGGATATCCGACTAGCTTCCAACCCGATCGAGCTTTCGATAATTTAAAAAGTAAAGGAAAAACAACTACGTAAGTAATGAATGCTTAGTAAGCTTGTATAAACTTTAGTCATATCAATCCATTTCAAATATGAAATTTATACATATCAAGAATAATCCTATACCAATATCACAAGATTCATGAAACCATATTCAACAACTTACAAAGTGAATAAATCCATAGCATCATATATACATATCATCCCTAGCATAGTAGGATTTTATAAAACTTAAACCCTTTCAAATTTTATAATTTTCATTTGCATTTCATTACTTTCCATTGCATTTACTTTCTTTAGCTTAAATAACAACATCAATCCAACTCATCTTTCCCTTTTTCATTATTTTACACTTCAAGTATGAACTTACTATTTCATTACCTTTCCACACTCGTTTCACATGCGTAACATACAAGACATAAGAATATCATCAACCACATCCATAAGCTAGTGCATTTAAACATAGCTCTTTTGGAATTAACCACCTGATAAACCATTTCATACGAAATTACATAATTTAAACCTTACCATTCTTTCCTGAACACAAGCATATTTCCATTTGGGCACTTATTATTTCAATGTATAACTTATAAGTAAATATAATACAATCCAACCAATAGCTTGGCACATGCCTAAGCATCAAACAACAACACATGTTAGCATACTTGAACATATTTCACATGAATTCAACATGGATAACCATTATACTTGAATATGATTCAATTGGTTATAACACCCTTCATAACATAACATGCTTACTATGTATCTCATCATTTCAATATATTTCATGTATACATGTATTTTTTGATATTGAACATTTACTGCTTCCTTTCCAATTTTTGCCCGTTGAACCGAATAAAATGTCGTTGGATACCCGGGATAGCTCACACAAAGTGTGCTAACTCATATAACTATAATCTATCAATTCATGTACATATATGCTCACACGAGCTATGAATAAGTGTGCTCACATGAGCTATGAAAATGGGTCTGCTCACACGAGCTATGGGTCGGAATGTAGCTACACGATGCTTCTCACACGAGTTGTGGAGTATCCACAACACATGTTGAACCTTAACCATCAGTAGGACATTCAAGATAAATACCTAAATCATGTAAACCCTAATGACATGTCATTTGTATCCTATGAATTTCTAAGGTTCAAACGGGGCTCGATAGTCGTCGTACGTCGTTGAATTTCTATCTTTTCATGACATAATAAATTCAATAATAACAACTATATATTAATTCATGTACAATAGAATAGCACATTAAACAGTCAACTTAAGTCACATTTAATTGTTTATAGTTCATACGAACATACCTGGCTAAATTGCAGAAATGTCAAAGTATAGGGGCATTTTGGTAATTTTCCATTCTCCTTGATTTTCTACCCGATCTTGATCTAAATTAATAATTTCATTCAATCTATTAATTTAGATAGTAAAACAATGTATTTATTAATTTATATAGTAAAACAACGTATTTTATGCAATTTAGTCATTTTTTATATTTTACAAAATTGTCCCTAAAGTTTTACTTTTATTCAATTTCGTCCTTGAGCCTAAAACATGCAAATTAACTGTTTTTTCCAAATTTAAGCTTAGCTGAATGTTCATGGCACCCAAAAAAGCCCACATTTGTATTAATTTCACATCAAATCCTTGTATTTTTACTATTTTAACTATTTAGTCTCTAATCGATAAATTCATCAAAAATCACTTAACAAAGTACTTTTAATTATCAATCAACAGTTAAAATTCATCATTTAACATAAAAAATCACAACATTCATCAATGGTAACATTCAAAATCTTTAACAGTTTCAAAATCAAAGATACGGGCTAACTGGACCTAGCTGTAACGATCTCAAAAACATCAAAATAATTAGAAACAGATAGCTTAAGGACTTACATGCAAGGAATTTGAGTTGTGGCATGAGACATTATTTTAGGGATTTTTACTCTGATTTGCATGACTTGATTGCATGACATTAAGTTCTAAAATTTAAATAAATTAGTTTTTGATAAAATTATGCATGAAACTTGGTTTTTAATAAAACCTGACAAAATCTCTCTTTTCCTCTGTGACAAATAAAAAAAATTTTAGTCAAAAATAAGACTTAGTTTTTGAGGTTTTAAATCGTCTATTAATGTTTTATTGAATTTACATGAAATATTGATTTTTGACAAGATATCTGTTTAGCAAAAATTTTCGTTGCGTTTTTATAATAATCTGTCAATATTACATTTTTCCGTTGCAATTATAAGGAATGATTTTTGAATAAAGTTAGACTTACTTTTAAAAATTACTAATGTTTACAAAGGATAATTCTAAAGATATTTGATTTCTCAAGTTAACATGTTTTTCCTAATTAATGGCGAATA
Organism: Gossypium hirsutum; assembly: GCF_007990345.1. NCBI lineage: Eukaryota > Viridiplantae > Streptophyta > Magnoliopsida > Malvales > Malvaceae > Gossypium > Gossypium hirsutum. The sequence goes on from NC_053439.1 coordinate 24,623,575, forward strand.
ACGAAGTTATCTAGTTTTGAAGAAAAAGATAAATGATTTTGAAATGTGATTGAAATTATGAAATTTTTGAATACCAATCAAGCTTTTACTAATAAAATGCCAAAATCATCAATTTCTATATTTTTCAAGTTTCTACGAGATTAAGTTAAATATTCGATTTCTATAATTTTCATGGTTTAAAAAATATGTATAAAAACTACGAATTTTTTTGGGTCATTCCATTGGCCAATGTAGCTTTTTAAATTTGATCGTAATGACAGGGCCGGGTTTGGGAGGTTACTTTTAGTGGTATCAAAGCCCAACTCAAAACTCAAACCGTGGATTTTTGTTTTGTGTCTGCATACATATTTGAAAGGGGTATTTTGGGAACCATGCCATAGGAAAGTTTTCACAAGATTTTCAAAAAGTTAAATCCTAGAACTCCGATGTCGTTCGTAAGTTAGTACTGTCATTGCTAAACTGTGGATAAACATTAAGATTATATTATTTAAAATTATATATTAGAATTGTAAATTTTGGACTATAAACACTCAGGAAATAAATAGACATTTAATTTCTTACCTATATACTAACATAAAACTTTAGACTCAATGAAGCAATATGAAAACATGAGGTATGCAAACTCATGGTGTGTGATTTTGAGGAGCGCAATGTCGAGTCGCTTAAGATTAGTCGTTAGCATTTCAAGGACTTGTGCCTGACCCTGAGACAAATGACATCATTAATGCATCTACCGCGAAAGGCAAAAACCAAAAGACTTGGGTTGATGTAGATTCTCAAGCGGTGTTGGGGATTTTAGAAAGAGCTTTTGAGACCTTGGTTCAGTGTACCAAAATAGTGGAAGAGAATAAACGCTAAGAGAGCAAAAAGAACAAAAAGACTAAGGTGCTGAATAAGAGAGGTTCTGGTCCTACTGGCTCGAATTTGTGACTTTTGAAGCGGGCCAAAGTGGACAAACCACAACAGAATGTTGTAAAAGCGAGTACTGGAGGTTCTACTGGATCAACATGAAATTCTAATTTGTAAGTACTATAGTAAGTGTCATCTAGGAAAGTGTTGGAAAAATTCAAGTGGATATTTTAGATGTAGGTTGGCCACAATGCTATTGAGTGGCTTGTCCACAACATTATTGTGTGACTTGATCACAACGCTACTGAGTGGCTTTTCCACAATGTTATTAAGTGGCTTGACCACAATGCTATTGAGTGGCTTTGGCACAATTTTATTGACTGGTTTCACCACAACGAGTAGCTTCTTTGAGATATTGAGTGGATTGGCCACAACATGGAGTGTTATTGGAATGGATGAGTTTTAGGGAACTCTTTATTGGTATGTAATAGAGATAGGTAGGAATGTTTTGTAAAGCTTGCATTTATTTCTAAGAAAGCTTTGCATTTACACGATCGTGTGTCTTATTGTCTTTAGGTGCAGGTTTCACACGGCTTGGCACACAATTTATGACATGGCCAAGTATCTTAAAACAGTTAGTTACACGGTCTGAGACACGGCCAGCGACACAACCATGTGACCCAACATCGATTCTCACACGGGCTAGGACACGGTCGTATGTCTGGACTTTGAATGTCTACACAGCCTGGGTTGTGACCCACGACCGTGTGTCCACTATTTCCAAAACTTTTAAATTTTCCCAACTTTCCCATTTTGTTACAATTTGACCCCGAAATGTTTCCAATCTATTCTTGGGGCCTTAGAAACTCATTTTAAAGTCCCTATATATATTAGCTTATGAATTGAATATGATTGATTAATTGTAATCATGATTGACAAATTATCGTATGAACTGTTAAATGTTATGAATGTTATCGTAATACTCCATGGCCCCAATCCCGAAGACGAAAACCGGTTAGGGGTGTTATATTTAATGGTATCATAATGAAATATATTTGCATGATCATTCTTGGTAATGCCCTCAAATGAATATACACAAAAATTATCAATTAATTTATCCTTAGTCACATATTATCATAGCTCGATAAACTATAGTAACATGAATCGGATACTCGGGTAATCCAAATCACACCAGAAACCATTGAAATGCTACCAGAGGCACTGAAGTGCAATCTCGTACAAACGCACATTCTAACCCTATTCGCATGCCAGCCATATCCTAATCATTTACTATGCTCAAATGGGCATTTTAACAGAGTTTATTACAATTATAATTCAGAGGCACTTCTAGACACACACTCGTACACATGTTATCAATCAGCTAAATTCATTTCAATATCATATAACCATATTATCCCAAATGATCATCAATTACCAATTATCCATTTTCTCACATGTACTTAATTGTAAGCATTTTCAAATTTACAGCTTAATATCGAAATTTAACATCAAATATAATTGAACCAAATCATATTAGCACAAGTTATAAATAAATACATATATTCATTTATACTATGAACTTACCTAAGATATGTTATTGGTTGACTCTTAGAGACTAATTCATGACTTTCCCTTTTCCCCGGTTATCCTCCATACGTTTCAATTCTTGATCTATATAATGATTAAATTCAATTTATCAAATTCAAATACATCATCACACTCATTTCTATACATATGACCTTTAAATTTCATTTTACCAATTTTTCCCTAAACTTTTACACTATTCAATTCAATCCCTAAAATTGAAACAAATGTATTTCCACAAGTAATCCCTAAACCCTTTATGTCGAATTCATTAATACTCCAAAACAGTCCTCACGTGCTGATATTTCATAAGAAAAACATGATGTTTTTAATATATTTTCAACTTAATCCCTAAACATAAAAACCATATAAAATCACTTTACAAACTAGCCCAAAATCACCATCAAGCTTCAAACCAAACCAATTGCAATTAAAAAGCTTCAAAAATATCAAAGGAAAGTTTTCAAAACTCTGATAAAATCACAAATTATTCCCTAGGCTTGATAAACAAAGTTACAATGATCTCAAAAACATAAAAATTTACGAAAACAAGCTCAAAACGAAATTACATGCAAGAGATTATCAATGGTCGAACCTTAAAGCTGTTCAATGGCTTCCATTTCTTCTAATTTCGCTGGAAAAACTAAAGCAGAAGATGACTTTTTTATTTTGTTTATTTCTTTTATTAATCTAATTATTATTTTACCCTTAATGTTATCATCAAATTCAACTAATTTCTAAACTTAAACCCTCCACCATAACCTATTATGGTCTATATAGCATATAAGTTCTCCCTCATTTACTATTTAAGCTACATAATCAATAAAATTTAATAACGATGAAATTTTATGTTTATTGTAATTTAGTCTTTTTTTCTAAAATTAACTAACCAAACATTAAAATTCCCTTACCAAACCATCACATACCAATATAATAACTCTGTTAATAATTAATAAAAACATTTACAGGCTCGGTTTACGGAAATGAGGTCCCGATACCTCATTTTCTGAAACCACTTAACTTTCAAGACAAACCAGTTGTACTTAACTTTTTGTTCAATTAGTAAAAATTTATCAACTCAAAATTCTATATAAACTATATCTGAATCGTATAAAATAAATAATAATTATGAACTCATTATCGGATATGTGGTCCCGAAACTACTATTTTTAACTCCACTTAAAATGGGTTGTTACAACTCTCCCCCTTACAAAATTTTGTCCTCGAAATTTCTTACCTGAAAATAGGTTCGGGCATTGTGACTTCGTAGATTCTTCCATTTCCCATGTATTCCTCAACTCCATGTCAATGCCATAATACTTTAACCAACGATACTCGTTTATTCTACAATTCTTTCACTTCCCGAGCTAAAATTCTATTTGGTTCTTCGCTATAGGTCAGATTAGGCTATAACTCTATCTCATCCATAGACAACACATGTGATGGATCAAAAAGATAGCGACGAAGCATCAAAACATGAAAAACTTTATGGATTCTATTTAGCTCATGAGGTAATGCAAAACGATAAGTCACCGATCTAATTTTTTCCAAGATTTTATATGGTCCAATAAACCTCGGACTGAGTTTTCCTTTTCTCCCAAAATGCAACACTTTTCTCTAAGGCGAGGCTTTCAGAAACATTTTCTCACCAACAAAAAACTCAATATGTTTACATTTCAGATCAAATTATCATGGATGATTCTAACTCTATCTTTAATTTTCCAAACTAGATCAACTCCGACTAACTTTTTTTCATTCAATTTAGACCAGTATAACGGACTTCTACATTTACACCCGTTTAAAGCCTCGTATGGAGCCATTTTTTTTGCTCGACTGATAGTTGTTATTTTAAGTAAACTAAGCTAACGAAAAATAATTTTCCCAGCTACCTTCGAACTCAATTACGCAAAACTATAACATATCTTCCAGAATCTGTATTACTCGTTCAGACTAGCCATTCATTTGTGAATGAAAGGCGGTATTGAAATTCAATCTGGAGTGCAAACTCAGCTAACAGCAAATACTTTTCCCAGCTACCTTTGAACTCAGTTACATAACACCATAACATATCTTTCAGGATCTGTATTACTTGTTCAGAATGGCTATTCATTTGTGGATGAAAGGAGGTTTTGAAATTCAATCTGGAGCCCAAAGCCTTCGTGCAACTTACCCAAAAATCTAGAGGTAAATCTCGGATCAAGATCAGTTATGATCAGCAATGGTACGTTGGGCAATCTCACCACTTTTGAAACATATAATTAAGCTAATTTCTCAAGTGAGTAATCAGTTCAAACAGGTATGAAGTGTGTTGATTTCGTCAATCTATCTACTATAACCTAGATCGAATCTTTTTTTTCGGAGTAAATGGCAACCTTGAAAAAATTTCATAGTGACATGCTCCCATTTCCACGCGAGAATCATCACAATTTAAAACAACCCTGATGGAACCTAATGTTTGGCTTTCACTTGTTGACATATCAAGCATCTGGATACAAACTCAAATATTTCATGTTTCACTCTCGACCACCAATAACGTTCTTTCAAGTCATTATACATTTTATTACTTCCAAGATGAATCGAATAAAGACTATTATGCGCTTCATTCAACAAATGTTGTTTCAACCCTGAATCATTCGATACACACAATTGATCATAGAAGCACAGACAATCATTAAATCCAATACAAAAATCAGATTTTTGACCACTTTTCACTAGTTCTAGCTTCAACAAAAATTCTAGATCTTCTTTCTAAAGTTCCTAGATTTTTGATAGAAATACCAGTTTCACAATCAACTTGGCCAAAATAGAACCATTACATTTTAAAGTCAACCTCACATTCATATCCCTCCAAGGAAATAAATATTTCTGGCTTAAAGCATCAACTACCATATTAGCTTTCCTATGATGATAATCTATCACCAGATCAAAATCTTTTAACAATTCAAGCCATCTATGCTGTCGCAAGTTAAAATATTTCTGAGCCATCAGATATTTTAGACTTTTACTATCAGTGAAAATGTGACATTTCTCACCGTATAAATAATGTCGTAAGATTTTTAGAGCAAAAACAAATAATGTTAATTCTAAATCATGTGACGGATAGTTTTGCTCATGGAGCTTCAATTGTCGCAAAGCATAAGCAATTACTTTCCTGCTCAACATCAGAACACAATCCAAACTGCAAATGGACGTATCACTATAAATGGTAAACTCTTTCTCAGTCTCAGGTTGAGTAAAACTGCAGCTTCGGTTAACATATTCTTCATTTGATTGAAGTTTTTCTAACATTTATCAGACCAAATGAAGCTAACATCTTTTTACAACAACTTCATAATCAGATTTGTTATGATCAAACAATTTTTAACAAATCGTCGATAATACTTGACTAAGCCCAAAAAGCTACATATCTCATAAACATTCTTTGGAACATTTCAATAAAAAATTGTTGATATTTTATTCGGATCAACATGGATGCTATCAACAGAGATTACATGACCCAGAATTTCGACTTCAAGAAGCCAAAATTCACATTTACTAAATTTTGCATTTAGTTATTTTTCGTGCAAAGTCTGCAACACAACTCTCAAATGCTCGGCATGGTATGACTCATTCAACGAGTAAACTAAAATATCATCTATAAACACCATAATAAAACTATCTAAATATGGCTGGAATACCTGATTCATCAAATCCATGATGCAGAAGGGATATTAGTCAAACCAAACGATATTACTAAAAACTCATAATGACCATAATGTGTTCTAAATGCAGATCAATCTTCAACAACATGCTAGCTCCTTTTAACTGATTAAATAAGTGCTTGATATGAGGTAACAAATATTTATTTTTTATCGTAACTCCGTTAAATTGTCAATAGTCTATATACAATCTCATCGATCCATCTTTATTTTTCATGAAAAACACTAGTGCACCCCAAGACAGCACACTCAGCTGAATAAAACCGTGATCTAACAATTCCTGTAACTGTGCTTTGTAACGCTCGGGTTTGTGCAAGTGTACACAGTTGTTATCAAGTAAAAAGTAAGTATCGAGTTATCGTCTCCATAAGGATTGTGCTTGTGCTAAGTCACTTAACTTGTAAAATTATATTAACAATTTGAGAAAAGAAAAAAAACACAATATAGTTGAGAACTGGTGTCTAAATTAAATTAAATGCAATGATCCCTAATGCAAGTTTTCCTAAGTATGCAGACTATATGAATAAAGTAGATTTTAGCAAAATTAAACACAATTTGCAACAATTATAACATAAATAAATTAGGACAGTTACTTTAATTAAACTTAATTTATGATCATCATACTTAATAATATTCGGAAAAACATTCCATGGCAACTTGATCTTTCATGAGTTTGGAAACCAAATTAGGTTCTTTTGGAATCCTTTACTCAGTAAATACACATTTTACTGATCCTTATTTACTAAGGGTTTCATAGCATTCGTGTGAGGTAACAGGGACGTGTTAGGTTTGAAACAATTTAATCACACAAATCTAAAAACTATGCAGATAACAGAGCCTGGTTATGGTTGTTATGCAACCTAAATTTAATCGGGTTAGGATCTAAATTGAGCATGTACATTTCAACTATGCGTCCAGCAGTCGTCTGGTTAGGATTGCTCAACTAATTCAGGTGCATTTCAATCATGTATGAACGAAATACAGACTTGATTTTAATTGAAAACATGATCGATTGAGGCACAAACATTATAAGCATGAATCAAATAAATATTATTAAATTAAAATAATCATTCTAGCTGAAATAAAATTAAGTTATCATTGTTGTAAACAAGAAAAAATTACTCAAACCCAATTCAGACTGGCTGTTAGCCAAGACTCTAACTAACGAGGCTCTTTCACTCCTTTGCTTTGCCCCTATATTGATGGCTCTCCAAGGTGGCTGACCAAGGGCTCTTTAAAAGGCTAATTTGTTGAAATACTTTATGCAAGGATGGTGTTAGGCGTGAGAGCTAAGAGAGTTAAGAGAATTAATAGTGGAGGGAATGATGAGAAGTGAGGGATGGGGGATGAATGAATGAAAGGGTCTTATTTATAGGTGAGGAGAGGGGGATAGTTTACTAAAAATAGGGGTGTTCATCCTTTGAAAAATCTCCCATGATTGGTCGGCCATGCATCAAGCAAATCAAGCTGATTTTTCCTTGATTTTTGGTTAGTTTGGATGCGACAACAATTCAAGAATAAGACTCGGTCAAGTGCAAATCTTCAGGTAAATCTCTATTTTCTCCAATTCTTCGAGGATCTTGTATAATTAACCAAAAGTTGGTTTCTAATCAGCCATGTGTAGCCAAAAATTGGGTTGAGTTGGTCCCCACTTGGACGGTTTTGCAATTAGAAGAAAATCCTTAGACCTGTCAAAGATAGCAAATAATTTAGAGGATCAATAAATTAATTTAACAACTTTAATTAATTAATTTTCTTAATTAATTAAACCCAATTTTTATTAATAAAATATTAAAAATGAATTATTAAAATATAACATTATATTTTATTATTAAATTTAATCATGCATGGCCCACTTCATAGCTTAAAATATAATATAAAATAAGCCATTTTATGCATGAAAACTATATAATAAAACATAAAATCACATTTTAATAATTTCTATGTCCTAATTTCATATTTTCACATATTTCATTAATTTATTAAACAATTACTTGGTTTTAACAACAATTTTATGTAAAAAGGTGATGAATTATATAGGAAAAATCCTATATATTTTTCTGTTTACACACCCCCAAACTTAAATCATTGCTCGTCCCGAGTAATGTTCATACGCAGCACAAGGTCTTGCTAAGGGAAATTTTGCTAAGAGTGTAAATAGCATCAATCTTCATCTCATAATCATGCATCAATAATTTCATGCTCATGGATCTTCTTCATTAACCAGTAACTCGTATACAAACATTTTAAAAATTTTATTCTAAGTTTCAAGATATGTCAACATGAATCATAGTTTGCATGTATGTCATATCCATAGATAAGATTCTTCATTCAACACAATTTCTCATCAATCAAGCAAAACAATCATATCTATGATCTTCATATGTTGAACTTAATACTTCCTATCCACTAATGTAGGTGACATAATCATCAAATCAATAGGTCTTTTACAAGGTCGTAATGGGGCTAGGTTAACGGTAGGGATTTTAAGAGATGGGACATTTTAGTTTCAAAATAAATCTTAACCTTTAACTTTGTCTTGGATTTCTCGAAATTCAATTTTTTTCTTCAAGTGAACCTTTGGAACACCCCCAAACTTATTTTGAACTCAAGCTCATACACTTTTCCCTTTTTTTTGAAGACAAAGAGAACTTTTCTTCGCTTTTTTTTTAAGCATGAGCACATACATCTTTATGAAAAACTTCCTCAAATGTTGATTCCCAAGACACTTAAGTTAATATAGGTGCACAAAATTAGGGTAATTTTTAAATAGATGGCAATTGGCTTATAATGTAGGTTCATTGCAAACACAGGCCTTAAAGCTCAAAATTATGGTTTCAAGGGTCTAATATAGTAAGGTGGGCTTGAAAAGGGTCAAACGCTCCAAAGAAAAATGGTGCCTATATCATTTTAGATTTTTATGTCCCCTAGGATTTCGCCTCAAGAAAGTTACTAAGTCAATTCTAAAAATATAAACCTCATGCATGTCTGATCTCAAGAGAAACTAAGTTTTCATGGCAAACATTACCTAAAACTAAGATAATAAAAACATTCCATTCTTCACGATAACATACAATCACTCAGATAAAACCATACTTCATACTTGCAAACAAGCTACATACTTGCATACAAGCTATCATATTAAAAAATAATTTCTCTAAACATTCATTTATTAAAACATACTAATGAAACAAATGATTGAAACATACTTGAAAATTTTAAAATTTGAGCAATTTATTTGTTTTACCCCCTTTAAAAAGAAGCAATGTCCTCATTGCAAGAACAAAGTAATGAATGAAAACTGAACACCAGGTAATGTTGTAAAGAAAGAGAGGTGAGTCATTAAGACTGCTTAAATACAAAGTCTTTCCTAATAACCCAATCCTAGACATGTTCATTCCCATTGCCACGTCACTTAGTCTTTTTCTTTTTAAAGAAGTATTTATTCATGCTTGCTATGTTTTATTTTGAAAAAAATTAAATCCTAATTACTAAAGAAATAAATTCCTAAAGACCTAAAAAAACAATTAAATAAATAACAAGACAAGAATCCCCCTTTTATTTTCCTGACTCATTCCTCTTGTTTTCTTCAGTTCCATCTTCGCTTGCATCGTCAGTATCTTCCATCCATGTCTCAAAGATAGCATCTGGAAACTCAGGAACAAAAGTGTTAGAGATATTCTTAAAAGTATTTCGAATTGAATCATCCCTAATTTTTGCATATTTTCAATAAGTTTGTTGTTGATTGTGCATGAACTTGCACATATCCATCAAAATTGACAGCTCTAATTTCATTGAAGTACTTACAGGAGCCGGCATTAGAGTCGTAAATTCTGGTTCAACACTTAGCTTGACTGGTTCTTCTTCTAGCTCAACCCTTGGTTCAGAGTTTTCAGTTCCTTCAGCTGGTTGAGGACTATTTGGTTTCTTATCAAATTCTTCTTCTTCAGTGTCTATAACTGAATCAGCTTCACTTTCATTTTTATTTGTTGAATCTTCGGTTTCTGGCTCAGTTGGTTCCTCTTGCTCGCCTTGGTTCAGCTCATGCACTCTCTCTACTAGCCTTTCAAGATCATGACTTGTGATGCACCCTTGGACGTACTGCCCCTTTAGATTTGCTTGTGTTTTAACACGGGCCCTTGAGCAAAGTGAAGTAATTAATGGTGGGAAATAAGCACTTCCTGTCTTCTTTTTAGCACAATCATGAATCTCCTTGAGGATAATTTTCCCAACATTAATGGACTTTTCTGTCAAAATTGCATATAACAAGAGCATTTGTTCCATCGAAATGGTGGAACTATGTGAAATAGGCATAAAACTGTAGCGAACAAAATAGAACCATACCATCACTACTGGTAAATATTCTCTTCGACAAGAATGGCTTTCATACTTTCTTATAATCTATTGGGATCCCAGATTTGTCACAACATCAAGCACTTGTTGAAGAAAATCCCAATTGATATTTTTCGTCATTGGTTAGTACTCATCTTCCTCAACATCAGGTAAATTAAACAAATCATTGATGGATTTAGAAGTAAGAGGTACATTTTTCTTTCAAACAATGACTTCAGTAGCATCTTGTGTAGTCAAACTAGCATAGAATCCTCGAACTAGTTCATCATCGGGAAGTGAACGAGCATCACAGAATCGTTCCCACTTGAGAGCATTGATTATCTTTCTAATTGGCACAGGGACAACCATCACATCATTGCTCTTCAGGTTAAAACCTTTTTCTGGCATCATAGGTTGATGCTTGAAGATTGAATCAAATCGCTCTTTCACTTCTTCATCGATCAAAATTAGGTTTTCAGAAGTAGTTTTTGACGATCTAGTTCTTTTGCAAGACATGGTATTTTCCCAAAAATTTGAAAAAGTTTATTCTTGTAGAGGTAGAAGAGAAATCGACAAAAGATGGTGGATCTTACTTCGGCAAACCTTGCGGCAACGAAAGAGTTACGATGGCGACAGCAATGTGCGACAGCAATGGTGGAGTGCAACAACAGCGTCGATGCTCTGGCGATTCTCTTGCGGTGGCACTAATTAGTTTCGGCAAAAGAAAAGAAAGAGGCTAGGGATTTCTTTCGGGATTCGAGGCTTGCGACACAAAAAGAGAGATTTTAAGAAATTTTAGGGTGTAAGCATATTGCTTTAAGGGATATGAAAATTTAGTAGAATGGAGAGGGATTTATATAGGAAAAAATTAGGGCAACATGTAGCAAAAATTTAGCTACATTAAAGTTACTTGGGCGGCAAGTAATGGGCATGACGGCAAGGGTTAAATTTTTCCCTCCTTTTTGCTGACTTGGGCCTCAAACTCAGACTATGTCTCACTAAAAAAAAATTATTAGTACTTGGGCCAAACTTGACCCCCTTTATTAACATAAAAATTTGAAATTAAACAAAATAAATTAAACTAGAAAAAAATATTTTAAAACTTAATTAGAAAATTTCTTCTTAAAAAATTACATTAAATTAATTCCCACGAAAGGTTGGAGGGGTCACAACGATCTCGCTTAAGTTCCAATCTCCTTAGACAGAATTAATTAATTGTACTTAATTAAGAAAATAAATTCTAATTAACGAGGATTCAACTCGCTCAACTTTACCATCCCAGTAGTGTTTGAGACATTGACCATTGACTTTAAACGTACCTCCATAATTGTCGTACAATTCAATAGCTCCATAAGGATAAACTCGGTGGATGGTATAAGGTCCTTTCCATCAGGATTTCAGCTTTCTAGGAAGTAACTTCAGCCTTGAATTAAACAACAACACCTTCTGACCATCTTTAAACTTGCGAGGTTGTATATGACTATCATGCCATCTCTTTGATCTTTCATTACACATTTTGGCATTCTCATAGGAAAACAACCTTAGCTCTTCCAACTCATCAAGTTGTAACATCCTTCTCTCATCGGCTTGCTTAAGATCAAAGTTCAACTACTTCAAAGCCCAGTGAGATTTATTCTCCAATTCTAATGCCAAATGACATGCCTTTCCAGAGACTAACCGATAAGGAGTCATTCCTAACGGAGTCTTGAATGATGTCCGATAAGCCCATAATGCATCATCGAGCCTTTGAGACCAATCTTTTCTATTAGGGCGTACTACCTTTTCAAGGATACCTTTGATTTCACGGTTCACTCTTTCAACTTGTAAATTAGACTAGGGGTGATAGGCAGTATCAATCTTGTGTTTTACATCATATTTTTCAAGCAACCACTTAAGCCATTTGTTCACAATGTGAGAACCTTCATCACTAAAAATAGCTCTTGGTGTCCCAAATCGTGTAAACACATGTTTATGTAGGAATCGCATGACTACCTTAGCATCATTTGTAGGGTATGCTTCAGCTTCAACCCACTTGGATACATAGTCCACAGCAACTAAGATGTATTTGTTCCCATATGAAGAAGGAAATGGGCCTAAGAAGTCAATGCACTATACATCGAATAATTGAATCTCTAAAATGTTTGTCAAGGGCATCTCATTCCTCCTTGATATATTTCCAGTTCTTTGACACTTATCACAGTTCTTCACATAAGCGTAAGCATCTTTAAATAGTTTCCCCCACTTGGAGATGAATGGCAATGATATAAAATCTCAGTAATCTCACTTTCAGCTACACACTTTCGGATTATATTATCTGCACACTATTTAAATAAAATGAATCCTCCCAAAAATAATACCGACTATCATGAATGAATTTCTTCATTTTTTGGTATTTTATTTCTCGAGGAATTTTCCACATGCATGATAATTGGCTAAATCTGTAACATCTTGATTTCGGGCCTAGTCAGAACAGTGGTTTCGGGACCAAAAATCTGGTGAGGAAAAAAATTTATTTTATTATATTTTTATGGTCTGCAATTTCATGTAATGATTTTGTGAAAATTTCATTCGAAAATTTCGACGTTTGGCACTCAATTTAGTAAAAATGACTAAATTGTAAAAAGTACAAAAGTTGAGTTCTATATGTTATAGGTGTCCAATTGTTATGAAATTTTAAATTGGAGGTCCTTATATGGTAATTAGAGCATTGGTTAAGTTGGTAGACAAAAATGGACATGGTTAGGCATGTTTTCAAAGATTTTCATTAAGGGCATTTTGGTCATTTAGTTATTAAAATGAATTAAAAACAAAATTAAAAGCCAATTTTTGTCCATCTTCAAGATAGGGCCGAATTTTACAAGGGGGAAGCCATAGTTAGGGTTTTCAAGCTTCCAATCTCCATAGTAAGTGATTCCAAGCCCCGTTTTTAATGTTCTTTACATTTTTGGAGTCTTGGTAACTTGATTTAGCTTATTCTAGCAATAATTTAACCTAGGGTTCATATTTGGAAAAATACTCATAGGTGAAATGTTTATTTTGATATTTTATGGTAGAATATGAAGCTTGGAATTATGTTAAACAACTTTTTCCAAGAGATTTTAAGTGAAAACGAGTAAAACGACATAATCGGTAAAAATACCTAATGTTCATAATTAAGTGCTAGAGTGGGAATTTGATGTTGCCATAGAAGGGAAAATTGTTCAGCATGTCATAAAACATAAGAATAAGGGATGAAGTTTAATTTTCGAGCTTTGGGGTAAAAGTGTAATTATGCAAAAGTTTAGGGGAAAAAACGAGTCAAGGATTTTTTGATGAATGTGAGTATTAAATAAGATAAATTTTCTATTATAGATCAAGAAGAATGAAATCTGGAGTTAGACCGGGGAAAGAAAAAGGTTGAAGTCTAAAGTGATAGATTTGATAATATTTTGTACCGCGGTAAGTTTACGGTAAATAAATACAATATTTCAATAATTATTATTAATATTTTTATTTTCCAGCAATTATGTATTTACTTCATGAAATTATTTAATGTTGACTCAAGTATGAGATGACAAAGAATTAGTGATACAAGCCCCGTTGAAACATTAGGAATGTATTGGATACAAATGTCATGACATTTGGGTAAAGAGATCCCATGTAAGACCATGTCTGGGACATGGCATTGGCATCATTGAGATTATGAGAGGTCCCATGTAAGACCATGTTTGGGACATGGTGTTGGCACCGAGATGAGCGGTCCCCCGTAAGACCATGTCTAGGACATGGCATGGGCACCGATATGAGAACTCCCATGTAAGACCATATCTGGGATATGGCATTGTCAGTACAAAAAACATCCTATGTAAGACTATGTCTGGGACATAGCTTTGGCATGTATTATCATACAAGAGACCCGAGTATCCTTAGTATTCCAAGTGATTTAACGGGATAGTAAATAGACCATGTTACATGAAAGTTCAGATAAAAGCATAACAATAAATTCAAGTGAGTTTAAGGGTTGAGAATATCTCAATTATCAGTTGAGAAAGAAATTTCAGCAAGGGAGCAGTAAGTTATAATCATGAGTTATTTAAGTAAGCAAGTAAGTAAACAAGTAAGTGAGTAAGTAAAGAAGCGAGTAAAGATTCTAATGTTTGATGAAATTTATGAGTATGATTATTTATGATAAATGTTATTATTTATTTACTTGTAAACTTACTAAGCTTTATGCTTACTTTCTTTATTTTCCTTATTTTTATAGTATCGCCAAGTAAGTTCAAGGATCACAAGGACGTCGGAGTTCGTCTCACACTATCTACAGACATCTCGGTATTATGTGATTTTGAAACATGTAAAGCTATGGCATGTATAGAGACTTAGTAATTTTGAGTCTGTTTATATGATATGGCTAATGGTTACCTATTGAAATGGCTAATTAAGAACATGTTTGGTGTTATGGATGCCTAAGTGATAGTAAATACAAAGAAATTATAAAAGAGTAAAAATTTGCATTGGAACAGTTTTGGGACAGCAACAGTGACGCGACTTTGAAAAATCACCAAGGATATTATAAAATGAATTAGAGAGTTAATGATAAATAGAATTAAAGCTTATCGAGTCTATTTTCATAGAAAGATAACGATGTAGGCAAAGGAATTTTATATTCTGCGATATTTGAATTTTAGTGAGATAGGGTCAGAGTTGTTTTCGAAGTCCCCTATTCTGACTTTAGAAAATCATTAAAAATTGTACAGAAAGAATTATGAGTCATGATTTTTACATCTAGAATCCTTAGTGAGTATATTTTCAAAAGAAACAATCGAAAACATTATATGAATTCTGTACAATGAGATAACTAATTTCTAGTATAAAGAGGTCAGAACTATTGAGTAAAGAAACAGGGGAGACTTTAACTAATAAACTGTACTAATTGGCTAACCCAAAAATTTTGGAAATTTTATAGTACGAAGATATTTGACTCTATTTTCAAGGAAACTTTACAAATCTAAATTTCAAGTTTCATAACTCGAGTTATAATTAAATTAGTGACTATCGCGCGAGTGGACAGCTTTTCTGTGAATAGTGGTATAAGTTATTTTTGATTTGTTTAAGTATTCAGAAAATTTTTAGTGTTTCCGATTTGGACCCAAATCATTTTCATTGCATGTTTTAGGTTCTTGAGGGTCATTTTTAGGGACATAACTGGTAATTTAAATCAAATAACACCTTGTGCTCGACTGTGGCAACGGTCTCGGGTAAGGGGTGTTACAGAATCAGCAAATCAAGGTATTTCATGAATTCGACTTACCTCAAATAAGTGCTCATCTGGGAAATTCTCATTGATAGGCATACCAGACTGTGTTACCTTATCTTACTCCAACCTCGATAGATGATCAACTACTTGATTTTCGACACCTTTTCTGTCTTGGATCTTAAGGTCAAATTCTTTGAGTAAAAGTATCCAACAAATTAGCCTTAGTTTTGCATCTTTCTTCGTGAGCAAGTATTTAATGGTCGCGTGATCAATAAATACTGTAACTTTGGTACCTATAAGAGATGAATGAAATTTTTCAAAAGCAAAAACTATAGCAAATAGTTCCTTTTCAGTTACCGTATAATTGAGTTGGGCTTCCGTCAAGGTTCTACTTGCATAGTAAATGGAGTAGAATTCTTTATTTCTTCTTTGACCCATCACAGCTCCAATAGCATAATCACTTGCATCACACATCAACTCAAAAGGTGTGCTCCAATCGAGTGTAATGATTATTGGGGCTGAGATTAACAGTTTTTTCAGCTCTTCAAAAGCTTCTAAACACACTTTGTTGAAATCAAACACTGTATCCTTCTCTAACAACAAACACAGCGGCTTAGAAATTTTCAAGAAATCCTTGATAAACCTTCGGTAAAAACCAACATGGCCTAAGAAACTTCTGACTCCTTTCACATTAATTGGGGCCGGTAATCTTTCAATTACGTCCACCTTTGCTTTATCAACTTTAATTCCTTTCTTTGAGATCTTGTGACCTAAGACAATCCCTTCCTTGACCATGAAATGGCATTTTTCCCAATTAAGGACAAGATTTGTCTCTTCGCATCTTTTCAGTACCTTAGCCAAATTACAAAAACAGATATCATAAGTGTTACCAAAAACAGAAAAATCATCCATGAAAACCTCAACAAAATTTTTGACCATATCAGTAAATATTGCCATCATGCATCATTGAAAAGTTGCAGGTGCATTGCATAAACCAAAAGGCATTTTCCTAAAAGCAAACGTACCATATGGACAAGTAAAGGTCATTTTATGTTGGCCCTCTAGGGCTACAACTATTTGGTTATATCCCGAATAGCCATCTAAAAAACAATAGAATTCATTGCCTACCAGTCGATCTAACATCTAATCCATAAATGGTAACAAAAAATGGTCCTTCCAAGTGGCTTTGTTCAACTTTTTGTAATCAATACAGATTCTCCAACCGGTAACAGTTCTTGTTGGAATTAACTCGTTATGCTCATTTTCAACAATCGTGATTCCACCTTTCTTCGGCACACACTGCACTGGACTTACCCACGAACTATCTGAAATAGGATAGATGATTCTTGCATCTAACCATTTGATCACTTCCTTTCTCACAACTTCTTTCATAATAGGATTGAGCCTCCTTTTCCCATCAATTCGAGCTCTTTCACCTTCTTCTAAAATAATTTTGTGCATGCAAAATGAAGGGCTTATACCTCGAATATCAACTATGGTCCAACCAATTGCTTTCTTAAATTTCTTTAGAACAGCAACTAGTTGCTCCTCTTGATCTTTCGTCAGTTCCGCTGAAATAATCACAGGCAAAGTAGAACAATCACCTAAATAAACATATTTCAAATAGGAAGGAAGTACTTTTAGTTCGAGTTTAGGGTGTTCTTCGATTGACAACTTGGGTTGCACAAATTCTCTGACTTCCAACTCCAACGGTACAAACCGCGTGGATTGAATAAAATTTCTCGGATTGGCTTCCATCAAAGCCATGTTTTCCTCACCTTCTTCATCCTCCAAAGGGTCAAGATCTAAAGCTTTCTCTAATGGATCTTCTTCAAAATTACTTTCCATAGAAACCAAGGTTTCTATCTCTTCCATAACTAAACACTCCTCTGTCGGGTCGAGAAATTTCATTGCTTTAAGAATGTTAAAAGTTACTTGATCATCTTGAACTCGCATAGTGAGTTCACCTTTCTGCACATCAATTAACGTTCTTCCCGTGGCTAGAAAGGTCTCCCAAGGATAATTGGTACTTCCTTATCTGCTTCAAAATCTAAAATAATAAAATCAGTAGGAAAAATAAATTTATCGACTCTTACCAAAACATCCTCGATCTTTCCTTCGGGATATCTAAAGATCGATCCGCTAGCTGAAGCGTCACAGTTGTAGGTCTTACTTCTCCTATCCCTAACATCTTGAAAATAGACTTAGGCATTAAGTTGATACTTGCTCCTAAGTCACACAAAGCTTTACCACAGTAAGATTCACCAATGTTACAGGGTATAGTAAAGCTTCCTGGGTCATTCAATTTCGGTGGCAGTTTGTTTTGCATGAATGCACTGCAGTCCTTTGTCAAAGCAACAGTCTCATACTCACTCAGTCATTTCTTCTTGGACAGTATATCCTTCATAAACTTCACATAATTTTGCATTTGTTCTAAAGCCTCTACCAACGAAATATTGATGTGTAACTACTTAGGAACATCCAAAAACTTCTTGAATTGCACCTCATGTTTCTGCTTGTGTTGTTGCAATCTTTGCAGATATGGAGGTGATGGAACTTTTGGTTGAACTGGACAACTTTTCTGAGTAGGTAAATCTGCATCCAATGAAGATGTTAAAATATCTGAATTCACTGAGTTAGGGTTTACCTTGTAAGACTTTGCAGATTTTGATTCCTTTGGTGTAAGAACTTCAACATGCTCATCATCAATCAATCGAGGTTCTAGAGTCTTTCCACTTCGCAATGTCACTGCCTTGATATGTTCTTTACCCAAATTTCTTGGATTCTCAGTATCACTCGGTAAGGTTCCTTGCAGTCTATTACGAAGCTTCATAGCTAACTGAACCATTTGGTTTTCCAAATTTTTCAGTGTTGCTGTTTGGCTTTAGATCAAAGCGTCATTCTTTGCCATGTACGCTTTCAACAAGTTCTCTAAACTGTTTGATGCCTCAGCTTGAGGTGGTTTTGGAGCTTGCTGATTAAACCCTTGAGATTGGTTGGGTCTTAGCTGCAGTAAGTTGTTGTTTGGTCCATTTCATTGGTTGCTCCAAGAAAAGTTAGGATGATTACGCCATGAAGGATTGTAGAAGTTGGATTGGGGTCCTTGTCCACTCCTATTTTTATATTGGTTCCCCACATAGTATACTGACTTGGGATTTGATGGATAATTCTCAAAAGAATGACCTTCCCCACAGTACACACAAGAAACTACTTCAAATGGACTTGGTGGCTGAGGTGTAAAATTATTAGTACTATTAGCGGTTAACTATTTTAACATAGGGAAAATAGATGATACCTGAGCCGATAATAAAGTGAGAGAGTCAACTTCATGAACTTCAACTACTTATCTTCTTGAAGCTGTTCGATTTGTTGGCCATTGATAGTTATTACTCGTAATCCTCTCGATGATCTCATAAGCCTCATTATAAGACTTAGACAAAATTGCACCATTCGCGGAAGGATCTACCATCAATCTTGTATGTGCATGGAGACCATTATAGGAATATGTGAAAGTGTCTAGTACGTGGACATACGTGAAAAAAAAAGGTTTTCTTTCAGCGTATTTGCAAATATGTATCTACCATTAACAGTCCACCAGATCTAACGAACAAGCCAACATTGGTTATGAGAAAGTGAGAAGGTTCTCTAGACTCAATTTCTAAGTGTTTCTTGGCAAAGAGGTCACTATAAAAGGCAAGTCCACCAAGGACTATCTTATGTGGAATGTTCGCCAAGGACTAACTGATATGTAAGGTCACCTAGGGACTAACAGATGAAGCAGATGCCCATTAGGACTATCTAGTGTTGGAAAGTCTGATAAGGACTATCTTATAAATGGAAGTCTACCTTATATGATCTAATGAGGAGATAGTTTCTGGGGACTATCTGTTGCTGCCATTAGGACTATCCAATTAAGGGACTATCTATTCGGACTATATTGAAGAGGAAAAGTCTAGTGGGAATATCTTACAAGTACAATTCCGCAAGAAAATAGAGTACTTAAATTATCCATCAAATCTTATATTCGAAGGCCACATACGAGGATAGAAGTAAATGAGTTTTCCTCTAAAAATGGTAAACGTACAAGCTAAGTTATAAGGAAGTGGATGTTTGGATAATACAGTAAGGTGATTTTGGAGTCGACACGGAATGATGGAATTAGGGTAAGAATCTGCCTTTTTGGCCAAAACGACAAGTCCACCAAATTTAGTCAAAAAATTTGGCATCTATTTGCGTAACTATCTTTAATGAGATGAACCAGTAAGGTTGAATTAGATGCTAAAGCGAGGCTTCATGAAATTTCGTCTCCAAAAAGGGTTATCAGAAAGTGTATGATTGTTTCTAAATCCGCCACTGATATATCCGTCAGTAGTTTGTTCAAGAATAATGTATAGGCGTCATCTACACCAGTCAAATCGCGGAATCTTGTATGTTACCCAGGGAGTTTAATTGTGTGCAATAATTCTTTATTATCCGAGACTTCAAGAGTCATTTATGAACACTATTGTACAGATTCTCATTAAGTTCATTCAAATTTATGAGTGTTTTGCCTTAATTGCAGAATCAAGGAATGACTCAGGGACTGTGTGGCGGGACCAAGCCAGGCATCACCAAGCCCATGTGAATGCAATAACATGCACAAAGAGGAGGTACCCTTAAAGTCTATGCCTCAGAGTTTGAATAAGTGTAATTATATTGAATTTAGGTTCCAAGACATAGTAAATATATATACATGCCCAGTAAAGCAAAATGGTTGTAAGAACTTTAATTTAAGAACCTTAGTACTTGTATAATAGGAAGTTTATGTGAAGTTAAAATTTTTAAACATGTTGATATCTAAGATATTAGTTTAAAGATATATGGTAAGTATGAATTAAATGTGGCGTTGTTTAAGTTTGTAAATAAATATGAATTAAATATGGTGTTGCTTAAGTTTGTAAATAAATCAAGTCAGGAATGTTGTAAGTAATACGGTTTAATTGTGACATTTGATACCCAGACCCGATGATCGGGTAGGGTATTACAGAAACTAACAATTAAGATTTGCAATTTAGTCTTTTTCTTAATCTAAGTTTAATTCCTAACAATTTCACACATAAATCATTCAATTCTAAACAATGACAACTTTCAAAACCTTTAATAGTTCTACAAATTGGTATATGGGCTAACTAAATCAAACTCTCGTGATCCAATTTCCATAAAAATTAAAAAAAAAATAGTTAGGGATTTACTTGAAATCAAGGGTCGAATGTTTTAAGCTCCAAAAATGGAGTTTTTTTTTCTTCAAGCATGGACGAAAGGTGGAAGAAAATGATGAATTCATCTTTCTTCCCACAAACACTAACTTATATAGGTAGATTAATATTTAATTAGCTTAACTACGTATGTTTTAAGGTTAAATTATACTTAATTTAATATTTATTTATTCTTTAATGGAAAACACCATCAAAATCCACTAACATCTAATTAAAATTGGTTTATTAGCTATTTTAGTCCTTTGAATAATTGTTATGTAAGTACCTAAGTCTTTTATTAATTAAAAATCTATAGTGATTGAACTTTTACAATTTAGCCTCTAAGCCTTAATAAATCACAATTTTGACTAAATTACTTAACCGAATTTCAATTAATCTATAAAATAACTCCATAAATATTCCTATTTAATAGTTACAGACACGGTTTACAAAAAATAGGATTCCAAAACTGCGTTTTTTGACAGCATTGGAAACCGACTCGTTATAAATAGTAGACCTATCCATGGGCCGGGCGGCCTAGTCCGGCCCGACGGCCCGCCCGAAATATGAGAGGGTTCGGGTAAAAATATAGGCCCGAAATATGGGCTTGGGCAAAAAAATAAGGCCCGTTTAAAAAACGGGCCGGGCCTCGGGCACCACTTTTTTTGGCCTGGGCCCAGCCCCGGCCCCAATATAATAAATATATATATTTTATTTTTATTTTTTAATTTTAATTTTAAAATAATTTTATTTTTATTTTTTTATTTTTATTTTTAAAATAATTTTTAATGTTTATTTTAAAAATAGGCCGCGCCGGGCCGGGCTCGGGCTTATGATATTTTTCTCGGGCCGGGCCTGGGCAAAATTTTAGGCCCATATTTAGGGCCGGGCCGATCCCGGGCCTAGAAGGCAGGCCGAAAATTTTTCCGGGCTCGGCCCGGCCCATGGACAGGTCTAATAAATAGTCCCCATCTCTTATCAAATTTTCATGATAGTTACTTTCATTGTTTTTTTTTAGTTTCAATACAATATTTATAGGTTTCAAGCCAATAATTTGGTGGGAAGTACAAGTAAATATGGCATTGATTTTATTATTATTTTTTATCTTGAAATTTTGATAAAATCTAGAGGGACCATTGTGATATTTTTCCAATTTTGGTCTAAAACATAGAAACAACACCTTCATTGGAGTCCAACTAAAAATATAATAATATCACAAATGGTCCCTCATAGTTTTATCAAACTTTTATGATAACAGATTTTAGTTACTTTCAAAAAAAAATTCTAGTTTCACTACAATATTAATAGATTTCAAGTCAAGACTTTGGTGGGAACCACAAGTAAATTTTGATAGAATTATGAGGGACCATTTGTGATATTATTCCATTTTTTAGTTGAGCTCCAAAACTTATTCCTATGCTTTGGACCAAAAATGAAAAAATATCACAAATGGTCCCTCATAAATTACCAAAATTTTAAGATAAATTCTTAAAAAAAGAAATGAAAAAAATTAATACCGTATTTACTTGTAGTTTCCACCAAATTATTGGTTTGAAACCTATTAATATTGTACTGAAATAGAAAAAAAAACAATTGAAAGTAACTCATGAAAATTTGATAAGAGATGGGGACTATTAATGATATTTGACCATGTTTTAATTGAGCTCAAAAAGAATTATACAGAAGTCAGCACTTGGAGGTGCCAACTTTGAAACTCGAATCTTCAAGAAAAAAAAAAGCCTATGTATTTAAATGAAATTGGAAGTAAATATTTTTATTATTTTCGTAATTAAAAGTCAAGTTGACTTAATATCATATAACTGATGTTTAGACCATACAGAATCTTAACCGTTAAGCTGATGGAAACTCAACCGACTAATGGACACCTCAAACTCACCGGCCCCCATTCCTGCAATAGTTTAGTGAAGATTTTTGAAAATTTGATAAGAGATGGGGACTATTAATGATATTTGACCATGTTTTAATTGAGCTCAAAAAGAATTATACAGAAGTCAGCACTTGGAGGTGCCAACTTTGAAACTCGAATCTTCAAGAAAAAAAAAAGCCTATGTATTTAAATGAAATTGGAAGTAAATATTTTTATTATTTTCGTAATTAAAAGTCAAGTTGACTTAATATCATATAACTGATGTTTAGACCATACAGAATCTTAACCGTTAAGCTGATGGAAACTCAACCGACTAATGGACACCTCAAACTCACCGGCCCCCATTCCTGCAATAGTTTAGTGAAGATTTTTAATTGAAGTTGCCGACCCGATAGACCAAGTTTCCCGCTAAAAGGGTCGCATAGTTTACAACACTACACAGCTAACTATAACATAAAAAGTTTTTATATATACAAGATACAAAACTGTGAACCTATTAAAACTTTTATAAATGTATAATAATTATAACATGCTTAATTTACACTATTTTTATTGCAACCATAAAAAAAGACATAGATCTAACTACCTTTAATTAGGAGGCTTATGGATAGTTTTAAGATTTGTATAAAAAATAATAGATTAAATCACTTTTTGAGCTTAAACTATTTTTTATCTATATTAATCCTTAAACTTAATAATTGTTATCACATTGAGACTTAATTTTTTTTTCTAAATTAGTCCCTATTTTTAGAAAAAAAAATCTCAAAGGTTAAGCTTTAATGTGAGAACAATTATCAAGTTTAGGCACCAATATGAGAACAACTGCCAACTTTGGAGACTAACTTGGATAAAAAAGTTCATGCTCCAATGTGAAAACAATTATCAAATTCAAGAATTAATTTGAAAAAAAAAATTTAACCCCGAATATAAAGTAGTTGGCAAACTCATACTCTAAACAATAATTTAATTAAAAATAAAAATATGTGAAAAATAATTTACATTTTGGATCATTAAACTTAACATCAATTTTCATTTAAATGACAAATTTTTAGCTTTATCAAACTATTGTATGAATAAACATTCAATATTAATATGTTAGATTACTTATATATAGAGTTGTTCATGGGTTAGGTTATTTACCCAAGTTCGAATGTCCGCTCGAAATTTGAGAGTTTGGGAAAAAATATTAAGCCCGAAAATTATAAGTTGAGCTCAGGCTTGACCATTCAAGGCCCGAGCCCAACCCACTTTTTTAAGTTTGTAATGTTTTATATTATGTTATTTTTATATATTATATAATTTATAACACATAAAAAATAAAAATTATAGCAGTTTATAATATTATAGAAATGTTAAGATCAATAAATATAGTTTTAATAAATAAAAATATTAAATTAAAAATAATATACATATATATATAAAATAATATGGACAAGTTTAAAATAGACTTGGATCAACTATTTACAAATATAGGCGGATTTAGACAATTTTAAACACATTTTAAATTGGATCGAATTTGGAAAAACCTAATGTATATTAATATCATGCTCAAATTTGATTTGATCTAATCATAAACACCTCACTTATATTAATTCAGTCAAATAATTGTAACCTAAAAACTAACTTACCAAACAAAACCATTTGTTTTCTTTTGAGAAATAAGCTTCATTGCTAAATTTACTTGAAATGCCAATTACACATGCTAAGTAATAGAATTGACATAAATAATTTAATTTAGTAATAATCAAAGTTGGGTGAAATAATTTAAGTACTTTACAATTTTTGACCCAAATGGTTAACTGCAATACCCTAAAACATAGATTACCCATACATAAATGATCAAATACGATTACCCATTTCTTCAAACTCATTATATTATCTGTATTATTATTTAAACACCTAATTGAATTAGTGTCACGAGTCAATCGAACACCAACTTAATTAAAAACATATAGAAATATCCTTCCATAATTAATTTTAGTTATATTATTTGATAGTACTTTAATATTTTTATTTTTTATATTATACATGTCTATTTATAGTCCATATTCGGGATTTGTGACTACCCCTATCAACAATATTATCTTCAAAATTCCAACTTATGTTTTCTCCTTGAAAGTGAAATGTACCTTACCATTGCACTCAACTACTTGTTAGTTTATATTTTTATTTTAGCAACTACCAATAACAAAAATATATACATATGATAATATTTGATCTCATATTAATTAAATTTTAAAAAAACCATATTATTGTTATTTTTAAACAAATATTGACACACACATATATAATAGAATATATAGTATTATTTTATTTTGTAATGGAAAAGTTGAACAAATGGGGTAAGATTTTTGGGTTGACCCGCAATTAAGCGACGAAAAGTGTTTTGTGTGACTAATGTAAATGAAGGGATGAAGGGTCACATGCGACGCGAGGCTTGTGTTTCACCGTAAGACCCATTAAAACCTAAATCTCCAAACACGCTTTCCAACACATGTGGATCTTCCTTGCATAGCTGTCTTGCCTGCCCAACACAATATCACCACGCCATGCTTTTTATTTCAGGGGCCAGCCCTACTATACTGACCCCACAGCTGATGCCATTGACAGACCACACTTGTCTTACATAATCTACTTTTATTTTTAATATTTTGAAATTCAGATTAAAATGTAAATATTATAAATTTATTTTGTTAAATTAAATTTAATTATAACGTCATTTAATTAAATAATTACTGGATATGTGTTTTTTATTTTAAAATGTCATATTAATAAATTTTAAAATATAAAAATTAAATTTTAAATGTATAAAAATGACATTTTAACATGTGTTTTTCCCCTGGAAACAAAAGATTACAAACCTTATTGGCTATTCCTATTTTCTAGAGCTCGAGCTGTTCAGTCCGTGCCGCACTATTCGTTTTTTACTTTTTCTTATTTAAATATCATTTAGAAAATTATTTGAAAAATATGGTGAGTTTTTATCTTTAGGATCTTCTTTTTAGAGGAAAACTAGTATATTTTTCAATATAATCTCAAAACTACCATATTTTTCTAAAAAAAAGTTAAAATATTTATGTCGTTCAAAATTATTAAGTAATTTGTTTTTATATTTTATAATTAAATTTCAATAAATAAATAATAACCGAAGCTGATAATATTATGACTTATTCAAGTCTTATGCTTGGATTAATATATCAGATTTTTATAATCATCATTATTAATTTATTTCAGTTCAATTAATTACATAAATTTATTCATTTTTGGATTCAACCCTATTTCACTTGGAATCTAAAACTAACAGTTTGGTTATGGTATGCGGAACCTTGTTAGGTCAACCGTCACCCCCTGCTTTCCTTTTTTAACAAAAGAGAACATAGTTGAGTACCCTTAACAAATGATGAATTCTCTAAATGCTCATGCGGGAACAGTAATACTACGTGTTGGTTCTTAAGCAAGCAAAGAATTGATTGAAAAACGAAAATCCAATCTTACAACACAAAATACAGCTTTATCATACCTCACCTTTTTAAAATTAAATAGAAAAGCTTAAAACCATGTTAGTACCCATTGCGTGGGTTGTAATCGTTACCTCAGTTCACGGATCCCGTTTAAGCCATCTGAAAATAAATCAATGGCGTGGATATTTAGTCCTCTTGTCCGCCCAGGCGCCCCACCTTTAAGTGACGACACATCCAGTATGATCCTGCATAAAACCACCACTTCTTAGTCAAACACAACCCAGCAAAATCATTACCTGGTATTTAGAAAACGAATGAATGAAAGGAAAAAGAACCATAAAACTTACAAGTTCTTCGCCTCGTTTCCCACTTCTTTCGTCTCACAATTAATGACCATCTTATTGTTGATTTTTGACACTGAATGGTTCGAAGGCGGATCAATCACTTTCGATGCTGGATGACATTTTAAATTAATTCCTTCCCATTTACACTAAAAAGGAAATAGAGGAAATGGTAACCTTCTTACATGGTTTCTGTTTAATTGGTGCACTTCCACCTAGCCCCAGGAGCTCCTATAACAAATTAAATTCATAAAGCAATGGATTCTCTCAAAAGAACTTAATATGCATATGATATTGTCCAAGGGAAAAGAGAAATCACCATAAGATTCTCATAACACTCCTCAAGATTATGATTATATAATATATAATCAAAGATGCCCGAGGATTCCCCTTGCTCAATTTCTGCCTCAGCATTCCGGAGGCGCTTTAGGATTTGGTCCTCTGTCTCAGTCCCCCTATTTTCAACATTCTAATTATTAAAATACTATGGGAAAATAGTGTAATTATAAATATCAAACAGACAATTCAGATTCACCTTGCACGGAGCCGTTCTTCAAGCTCCCTCATCGATGGCGGACAGATAAAGATAAAAACGGCATCAAGATAACTTGCCCTCACAGATCGTGCTCCTTGAACATCAATGTCAAGAATGCACCTCTATAAAATAAAAAATAAAAGCACCTCAAAATGCAGATGGATAATTTTGATGTAAAGAATGCTAGACCTACAACAAAGTTCCATCAATAAACATATATAACTTCAAATCCAAAATCAATACTAGGCACCATCCAGTATCAATAGAATTGTAAAAAGCAAGACTGTTTTACCTTTCCAGAGTCTGCTACTGCCTCGACTGCTTCAATACTGGTTCCATATAAATTCCCATGAACAGAAGCAAACTCGAGGAATTTCCCATGTTTTATATCATTCTCCATTACATTTCGCTCGGTAAAATGGTAATGAACTCCATTCTTCTCCATGCCCCTTGGTGCACGAGTTGTATGGCTGACAGAAAACCCAAACATAGACGGGAATTCCTTCATAAGCATGTTTATTAATGTCCCCTTACCAACACCAGATGGACCACTAATAACAACCGGCTTTTCCGCCTCGCCAGTCACACCTTTACTCCAGGCAACAACTTCAGTCCCAAAATCTTTCTTTTGTTCCTTAACATACTCGGTGTCCACCTACCGATATAGAAAAAATCAAACAATTATTACCATCAAAATGTTCAGATAGTTTTTATGCAACCACAAGCACTGAACTTTATAATGTACAGAAAATATCATCAAAGGATCTTAAGTTTTCAAAAATACCAACCTCAAGAAACCAAATGCAATCATCCGGGGTGGAACCCCGAATGCTAATCATTATACGATCTTCATTTAAAAGAATGGCAGAATGGCCCTTACATGTCTTCGGTTTTGTTCCCAGGACTGTAGGAATCACCCTGAAAATGTTACCATAAACAATTAATTAGTAACTCTAAAACTGAAACCAAAGAGGAAGAAATTTGTGTTAGCTACAAACTGACCATTTCCCAGTAGATTTGTCATAAATCTGAATTCCAACAGATGATGTGGAATCACTGTTTGCCCCACCAATTACAAACTGCCAGTAGAAAATCCACACAAATCTTCAATCAGATAAAGGTGATTGAACACCTCACGTAATAGACAACAAAGAGAAGCACTTTATGATAAAAGAACACCAAATTAGGCATTAAAGTATCATACTGTTTTGTCACCAACGTCGGTGAAGGTCTCAAAGCCTTTGGATTTTAAGCCAAATCCGTTTGAAAATCCATTTTGTAGATTATCAACAAAGAATGCTGGGGCTTCTCCCTGATGACCAATAACCAAAATAAATCAAATCACAATTAAGCCACTTTTTCCACCTTTGCTAAACCATAAAACTCAATAGCCTGCTAGTACCCCTTTCTTTTCCTGAGTAAATAAAAATGAAAACCAATTTTCACCCGAAAATATCTATATATAAAAAGATGATAGGCTCACCATGGAGAACCAATGCCTCCAAAATAAGATTCCCCCTGATCAATACACATGGAGAGATAAGAGATCAAATAAAAGGAACTCGTATTTTTTTGGATCTATCAAACAATAAAAGAAGGAATCATGGATGGCATTGAATCAATACAATTTACATGTCAAACAAGAAACCAAAATCGAAGGTAAAAGGGAACCATTTTTTAGAGGTATAACAACTAATTAGATTTCTGAAACCAAAACCCAGATTCCAATCTAGCATTACAATGCAAAACATAAAAGTATAAACAGACAGGAAAAAACAACCAGAAATCAGAGATACAAGCTAAAATAATAATGTTTCAGTTGGTTTTTACGTCGAATTTCAAACAACCCAGGTCTCAAAAACGAAAGATAGAGAGAATAAACTTTAAAAAAAAAAAAGCCAGATGCAATAACATGGTTAAAAAATAAATATAGGCGAAAAAAGGCTCGAAAAGAACGAAACAGATTGGTTAAACACCAAATTCATACCTTTGATAAGAGAAGAAAACAAAACAAGTTTATATTGGCTAGGCGGAGGATATTTCCCAAAAGGGATAGTATTATTAAAAAAAGAGAATAGGAAGAAAAATGGATATTTTTCAGCTTTGCGATATTCGTTTGGCCAAGTATTGGGAGTTAAATCAGATCAAAACATGGGATTCGGAAAGGAGAAGAATTGCAAGGAAAGCTGAAATCCAATCACTCTTTTTATATTGGTGAAGAGAAAGAAAGAGAGGTAGGCCTTTTCTTTTTCGGTTGCATTCAATTAACGAAAACAAGAAGACCCCGTTGGCCCGGCTCTCATTTTCATACGAGGCTGTTGGGAAGCTTCACTTTTTTTTTCCAAAAATAAAAAAACAATTTGTTTAATACTAGGAGTAGTAAGTTTTCTTTCTTTCTTTTTTTGAAATTATTATTTAATTTGTGCTGTTCTTTTAATGGCTCTTTTCTAGGGGAAATTTATTTATTTATTTAAAAAAAAAAGGAAAAGAACAAAAAAAAAATTAGAAGATTTTGGCTTAGAGCGGTCATAGGTTAAGATAACTATCTTACCAAATAAAGGGGTTATGGAATTCAATTTTGGTCTAAAAAGTGATAAAATTTTAATTTAATTTATTAAAAATTATAAAAATATAAGTTAATACAATAATGAAATTACATTTAGCTCTAAAAAAATACATAGTTATATTTTAGCTCCTCCAAAACTAATTTCTAGTTTCGCCTCTAGGTTATGGCAACTTCAATTCTCTCGAGTGAAGAGGAAGACGAACTACAGCGTAGTAGCGAAAAGGTCAAGCATGACCAAAATCCAAGTCCTCAAATAATTACTCGACCACTTCTATCCTACAATGATTCATTAATGGTGTAATGATATTAAAATCACTATGTTATAAAAGTGACACTAATTTGAGATCCTGCATAATGAATTTCTTTGTATAGTGAAATGAGGTATATAATCAATAAAAGAGAAGGTTGATGAGTGTCAAAAGAAGTTAAATCAAGAAGTATGACGTGATATATTAATTTAAAGAAAGGACTAAATCACAAAGAGTGAAAAATGTTGGGGCTAAAGTATAAATATTCAAAATTTATAGGGTTAAAATATAAATATAAAAAAGATAGACCAAAAGTGAAAATACCGTAAAGGTGGAAAGGAGACAAATGAAAATATAAAATTTTACTTAGGGCAAAATAGTCATTTTGTAAGAAAGATCATTTTGGAAAAATTACTAAAATTCCCTTGAAAGTGTAGATGAAATTTTAGCCATTGGATTTACTTAATTAATTATGAAGTAGGAAATATGGGCCCTTAGATCAAAATGATGATGTTGGTGATATTTTATATTATTTAATTATAATGTTAATAATATTTTATTAATATTTTATAATTTAAAGTGAATATAGAAGGAAGAAAGATGGAGAAAGCTTTTCATACTTTCCATTTGCTTCCAACGTGTATGAGAAATGGAGAAGGGAGAAACTATTTTTTTCTACAATTTAGTCCTTTTCTATAAAGTCTACTATTTTCACCCAAAATTAATTAGAATTTTCATAGCCACCAAAAAGAAAAAGTGAATTAGAGATCCTAGAGAGTTTGATTATCATATTGGAAGCAAGAAATTGGAGTTGGAAGTGGAGAAAGCTGAGAAGAAAGTGAAAAGATTAAAAAGACAAGTGAGAAAGAAAAGAAAGTGATAGAAATATTATAAACAAAGGAAAATAAGTGACAAAAGTGTGAAAGAATGAGAAGAGAAAGTGAAATCTAGCAAAAGAAAGGTAAGTACTCATATGAACTTTATTTATTTTCCAAAAGATTAATTTGAAGTATGTATAAATTAAGTGTAATGAATAAGAATTTAATTGAAAACAATGTTAGTTTTAAAGTATTAATGAAAAATAATATTTAGAAATTATAAGAATTAAAGAGAGAAAACTCAAATATTATGAGACATGAAAAGTGATAGTGGAAAATAAACTTGAAGTGTACATAAAGAAATAGAAAGAGGGGTTAAATTGAATAATACTCAAATGTGTAGCGTAATTGGAAAACAAGTGATCTTGAGTGAATATTTAATGTGTGATAAGCAAATTAAATAATAAGTAATTAAACTAGTGAAGCGACAAAGTAGTAAGTGACATTAAAGTATGAATAAGTGAATATTACAAATGGAAGTGAGTATGAGTAAATTTCATGACGCGAGGCTTAAGGCTAAAATTTAAGCCCATGGGCGTGTTAGGCTTACACTACCTCAAGGCCTAATAACGAGACAAAGACCAAACAAATCAAAGCAAGATTGAATAGTATCATATAATACTTTATTAAAAAGGCCTTAGACGGACATATGAGGGAAAATAAAAATCAAGAAACCAAATCTTGGTCCAATTATGCGGTTTTGGGAGATTTCAAGAATTAAGAAAATCAACATTTCAAATCTTGGAATTCTTGATCCAAGAAACCGAATCTTGAAGCCGATGCACAATGGATTACATGTACGAGCTTATGTCACGGACTTAGAATTTTTCCTCACAATCCGTGCAGCCTTAGGCAGTTTCTCACTCCCAAAAATGCCTAAGTTAGCCTAACTCTTACAAAATGAGGATTCAACAGAACTCCTCCTCAAAACCAACACAAATGAAAGAAACTCAAAGCCAAACAAAGATGAACGAAGAACGAAATAAGAACAAGCCACAGAAAGTTAAGAACACAAAAGAGAGAGAAGTTTGCGTGAATACTCTCAAGAATTCTTATTATTCTCAAAACTCAAGTGATTTACAATGAGGGGAGAGACCTTTATTTATAGTAGAGCCTCCCCAAATCCAACGGTACAGATCAAGTACATCAACGGCTAAGATTAAAAGGTATCTACAAATCAAATCTCTAATATTACAAAATCATATCTTCTAAGATTACATATCATATCTAAGATTGCATATCCTCGAAGATCATGTTTCCATATGTGTCAAGCTTGTAGATGGGCCTTCAATATCTTTAAGCAACGGGTTAGTTCAATCAGGCCAAATGACCTCCTTCTCACTTGATGGATCACACGAATGTGTCATGGTTGCGGGCTCCCATGCGCAACCCATGACATTTTCCCCCACCGATTCTAGCGACGCCTTCATCGCGTCCTTTGCATGGTACCGATCTATCTTGTCTTGGAATTGCCATAAGGCTTCGGCGGGTTCCCAACTTGTCTCACTATCGGGAAATCCCTTTCATCGGACTAGGTATTCATACTGCGGTCGATAGTACCTCCGTCTAATCACACGATTAGCCTCGATGTTTTCAACCTCTCTATCATAGGTAACTTTTACCCCCATTGGTGCTCGTTTGGACTTGTTCCGTTTTGGGTCTTCTCCATCTTCATGGAATGGCTTAAGCATACTCACATAAAATATTGGATGGAGTTTGAGTTTTTCAGGCAACTCAAGCATGTAAGCCACCTTGCCTACCTTCTTCACAACTCGAAATGTCCCCTCATATCATCGCACTAACCCTTTATGCAAACCATTATGTTGCAAAATCAGGTGTAGTTTAGTAAGGACTAAGTCACCAACCTGATATTACACATCCCTTCGATTTTGATCCGCCCACTTTTTATTGCGCTTACTTGCCTTGTGTAGACAAGCTCTAGCTAAATCGTTTGCTATTACCAATTTCTCGCAAATCGATAAGCTACTGGATTCGGTCCCGCATAACGAGTTGCAATAGCATTGGGTGTAAGTGGCTGTTGTCTCGTCAATATCTTGAACAAACTCTACTTTATCGCCTCACTTCTTTGTAAATTGTATGAAAATTGAGCCACATCCAACAACCTTGGCCAATCCTTTCGCGTGGCACTCACATAGTGTCGAAGATACATCTCCAACAACGCATTTACTCATTCGGCATCGGTTTATGGATGCATGCTGGTTGAAAAGTTCAAGTCTGAGCCCATTAACTTGAACAACTCTGTCCAAAACCGGCCTGTAAATCACCCATCTCGATCACTGATGATAGACTGTGGTACTCCCCAATATTTCACCACATGTCTAAGAAAAAAACGAGCTGTCTCCTTAGCGGGACACTCTTTGGTTGCAAGGATAAAAGTTGTATACTTCAAAAACCTGTCCACCACAACAAAAAAGCTTGCAAATCCATCAGATTTAGGCAAACCCACAATAAAGTCCATGGATAAACTCTCTCATAGGCGTTTCGAAATAGGTAAAGGTTGTAGCAAACTAGTAAGAGCCTTCAACTCGACCTTATCTTATTGGCACACCAAACAAGTTTTCACATAGGTCTCCACATCATCACCCATGTGAGGCCGATAAAATTGATCCTCCAAGAGAGCTAAAGTATAGTGTATACCTGGATGGCCAGCTCATCTTGAGTCATGACATTTCTTCATGACTTCCTTTCATAAATTCCCATGTTGAGGCACATATAGACGTTGCCCCTGAGTGTGTAGCAATTCTCCTTCGAGCCAAAATCTCCTCGTTTTTCCATATCTAGCAAGCTCAATCAAATTCTTGGCTGTGGGATCGTGGGACAATCCTTATTGAATGCGCTCCAATAAGGAACTATTGGGCCGTCTTATCATTACAAATTCCATTTTTTGGCTAAGCGCATCAGCCACAGTGTTGCCACTCCCCGGCTTGTATTTCATGCTAAAATCAAACTTTGCTAGGAAAACCTGCCAACAAGCTTGCTTGGGGGACAACTTTTCCTGGGCTAGGAAATAACTATTTGCAACATTATCAGTGAATACCAAGAACCTAGAACCCAGCAAATAGTGTCTCCATGTGCGCAAACAAGACACCACAACAGTCATCTCTTTTTCTTGGACCATGTACCTTCGTTCCGTCTCATTAAGCTTTCGACTCTTGAAAGCAATTGGATGCCCATCTTGCATCAATACTCTTCTAATCGCATAGTCTGAAACATCCGTGCGTACCTTATACACCTTTGAGAAGTCTGGTAAAGCAAGTACAGGCTCACTCATCATTGCTTGCTTTACTTGGTCGAAGGCTTTCCCGCACCAAGGGTCCCAATCCCATACTTTACCCTTTTTCAACAAGTCTGTCAAGGGTGTAGTGATCTTGGAGTAGCCTTTAATGAAATGTTGGTAGTAATTTGCTAATCCAAGGAAAGACCACAACTTCGTCACCTTGGTTGGTGGCTCCTAATCGACAATTTTTTGAACTTTTCTTGCATCCATTCGGATCGTGCCACCTCTCACAATATGGCCTAGAAATGACACCTCTCGTTGGGCAAATGAACATTTCTCCTCTTTGACATATAGCTTATTTTCCCATAGGACTTGGAACACCTCTCTAAAATGTCCACATGCTCCTCAAGTGTCTTACTATACACCACAATGTCGTCAAGATAAACAACCACAAAACAATCTAAGAAGGGTTGTAATACCTTATTCATTAGGGTGCAAAATGTGGTCGGAGCATTTGTTAACCAAAACGACATCACAAGGAATTCAAAAGACTCATACCAAGTCACACAAGCTGTGTTGGGCTAATCCCCTTCGGCTATTCTCACTTGGTGGTACCCCGATCGCAAATCTAACTTAGTAAACCATCTCGCGTTACCAAGTTGATCGAACAAATCTGCAATAAGAGGAACGAGATACCTGTTCTTTACAATGATTTTGTTTAAGGCCTTATAGTCAATGTATAATCTCAAGGACCCATCATTCTTCTTTTGGAACAACATTGGCGCTCCAAATGAGGCTTTGGGTGATCTAATGAACCCAGTATCTAAAAGCTCCATCAACTACTTCTATAATTCCTCCAACTCGGGCAGAGACTTCCGATATGGTGCCCTTGCTGGCGGTTCAATATTGGGCAACAACTCAATCTCGTGATCCATTTCCCTCTTAGGTGGCAACGTTTTGGGGAACTCCATGGGCATTACATCTTGAAATGACTTCAATAACTGTTTCACTTCCTTAGGAATTTCCCCCTCGGATTTCTCATCCACATTGTCTATTAAGGTGGCTAAATAAGAGACTTCATTCCTCCGTACTCCTTTGGCAAATTGGATTGCTGACAATGTTTTTCCCTCCATGCTTCCCTTTATTTTCATTAGCACCATATATTGATGGTTTGAATTGGAGATCGTCACGTAATTCTCCGAAGGATGAATACCCACATTAACTCGGTCAAGTAAGCTTAATCCAACCATAAAATCATAATCATCTAGTGGGATTACCTTAATGGTTGCTTTGCCGGTCCACTTGCCAAGCCTGAGTTCCACTCCTTTAGCCACACCCACTATGGGAATGCTTTCCAAGTTCACCATTTTTATTCGACTTGAATCTTCCTCCATTTTGAGGCCGAGTTCCTTTGCCATCTCTTTGGACATAAATAAATCAGACGCACCAGTATCAACAAGGGCATTCAATCTTTTGGTGTCCACAAACATTAGTCCATTACTCGCCTTGTCTTCAACACGACCCAATATCGTACTAAGACTTTTGGTGTCGTATTTGGCCTCTTCGCACACTTTCATGGCATCAAAAGCAGCTTTCTTCGGACAATCCGTCTTCCTATATGGGCCTTGACAAAGATAGCATCTCATTGGCCCTTTCTTATCCCATGGTATACCTTGACTAGCCCTTAGGCCTTTGCCATTGCCTTTGGGTCTTGACTTGGGCTTAGAAGACTCACTATTATCAAACTTTCTTCCCCTAACATCGTAGAAATTTTCTGCCTCAGCCATGGATACGGTCAAATCAGTGATACCTAGGCGACGCAACTCTTACTTAGCCCACATTTTTAGCCTATCCTTGAACTAATAAAATGCTTCATTTTCATTCAAGTTTGAGATCTAAGGCATCAACTTACTGAATTCCCGAACATAATCTCAAACGGTGCCTTGTTGCGTAAGCCGACGCAACTTAGTACGAGCCTCCTTCTCAGTATGCTGCGGATAAAACTGCTTCTTCAACTCTCTTTGGAACTCCTTCCAAGTCCCAATAGCCGTTCCTCCACGTTTCTCATCCGTAGACCTACGCCGCCACCATAATAGAGCAACATCAGTAAAGGAGATTGAAGCAGTGTTTACCTTAGTGGCATCATCCTCAATGCCCATTGCTCGAAAATATTGCTTCAATTCCTACAGGAAGTTATCCACTTTTCTCGTAGACCTAGCCCCCTTGAACTTCTTAGGTTTTAGAACAACCACATGATGTTGCTTCGATCCCAAAGCCAACACCCCATTTCCTAGGGCAGCCTTACAGATTGTGAGCTCCCCCTTAAGCTTAACAGTCTCCTCTTTCATGGTAGTCACAGGCCTCAAGAGCTTTGTCCCTTACCTTCAATTTGTTTGAAGTGGATCTGAGAGTATCCAGCACAAATTCCTTTCCGTCTTCCCTCAGTTCTTCCATACGGGTCAGGACCACTTCGAGTGTCTCCTTAATGTCACCAACAAACTCCTCGAGATTGACCACTTGATTTTCTAAGCTCGACAGCATATCCCTTGATCGATTAGCCTTTTTAGCCCTCCCACGGGTCTCCATTAGCTCATTCTTACCAACTTTTTTCGATATTCTTCAATAGTACTTTCGCAAAACCTTGCTCGAATACCAACTGTCATGGACTTTAAATTTTTGCCTCACAATCCGTGCGACCTTAGGCAGTTTCTTGCTCTAAAAAATGCTTAAGTCAGCCTAACTCCCACAAAATGAGTATTCAACAGAACTCCTGCTCAAAACCAACACAAACGAAAGCAACTCAAATCCAAACAAAGATGAATGAAGAACGAAATAAGAACAAGCCATAGAAAGTTAAGAACACAAGAGAGAGAGAGAAGTTTAAGTGAATACTCCTAAGAATTCTTATTCCTCTCAAAACTTAAGTGATTTACAATGAGGGGAAAGGCCTCTATTTATAATAGAGCCTCCCCAAATCCAACAGTACAGATCACGTACACCAACGGCTAAGATTAAAAGGTATCTACAAATCAAATCTCTAATATTACAAAATCAATATCTTCTTAGATTACATATCATATCTAAGATTGCATATCCTCGAAGATCATTTTTCCATATGTGTCAAGCTTGTAGATGGGCCTTCAATATCTTTAAGCAACGGGTCAGTCCAATCAGGCCAAATGACCTCCTTCCCACTTGATGGATCGCACGAATGTGTCATGGTTGCGGGCTCTCATGCGCAACCCATAACACTTAAACAAGCTAATTATGTGAGAAATAAGAATCACAAGTCCAAGTTCTTGAAATTAGCCCATTGGGATGTCTACAAGCCCATCATGAAGTTGAGAGAAGGACTGGGTTGAATATCAGGCCAAATTGTCAAAGTAGCTCAATTTGTAAACATTTTAATTTTTCTATCCTATTTTATTTAATAAGTGGGTTAACATGTAAAAATCCATCCCAAAGAGCCCTTGGACAAATTCCTTGTCATATTTTTACACTTAAACATTTTTTCATGTTAGTTAGCTACTTTGTCATGCTTAGTTGACATACTTATCACATTCCTTAAATTTAAGAAATTAATTAGGCGTTGGGAGGCTATAAATAGGGTATCCCCCTTATTCATTCATTCAATATTCACTTTTGAGTTAATAAAATTCTCTTTGAGTTTTCTTTTGAAGAATTTCTCTTGAGTTTTCTTTTAGAAGAGTTTTAACAATCTTTTTAGATTATGAGAATCATCTTCAAATCTTGCAATGAGTCTTTCTTGGAGGAAAAATTAAAGCTATTTAAAGGGGGTTGTGGATTCATCTTATTTGCAAGGCTCATTAGGACTTTCTACACACCACTCTCATCTTTTCTATATCTTTTTTTTCTTTTGTTATTTTTTCTATTTTGAATCTAACCTTTGAATTACTTAATTCCATGTCTTATTTCAAACAATATGGTATTTCTCTTATCTTCTTTGATCAAGAAACATCCCAAAATAGGTGTTCTTTACTTTTCTTATTGTTTGAATTCTTTTGTTATAAAATAGTTTGCTTTTGGCTTAATTCTTCATTCTACTAAATTGTTTTTGTTATTTTGTTTAAGATTTGATTAGAGGCTTCTTTAGAGTCCAAGAATGATTAATGGTTAAATGTAAACTAATGAAAAATTATTCATGTAAAGAAATCGTGAATTAATTTTGTTATAATAATGTATGAAGTAAAAGTAAGATGTAATAATTGAATTTTTAGGAGTATAGTGTAATCATAGGGAGAATTAAATAATCAAGAATAAGTGATAGAATCATGTAACATATTTATTTTGGGAATATAATAAAATACAAAGTGCAATCTTGATAAGAAGTAAGGTCTCGTAATGAATTAAATAAATTTGTGATATTCGTGTTACTCGTGACATTCATGACACTACGGTGCAATTTGACCGTGCCTCAATGTACATGTGTCGAGGCTTAGGAAAGTGAATTGAATGTGGAATTATAGTGCGGTGTATGTACGTGTACATGTCAAATTGTAATATAGTTTTGTTTTTCAAAGAAACACTTTGGAAGTATTCTGAAGATCGTAACCAATGGAGGTTTGTTTAAACTAAATTATAAGTAAGGAATAACACACTAATTAGGTCCAAATACTTGTAACACCCATACCCGACCTGCTGTAACAACCCATTTTCAGTGAAATCAGAACAGTAGTTTTGGGACCACAAATATGATGTGAGAATACTTATTTTATTATTATTTTAATGTCTACAACATGTTAGTATTATCGTATAAAAATTTTGTTAAGAAATTTTACCGTTTACATGCTTAATTTGGTAAAAAGGACTAAATTGCAAAAGGTGCAAATTTTGAGTTCTACAAGCTAAAGGGATCTAATAGCTATGATATTAAATGGTTAGAGGGCTTATGTTGTAATTAAACCATTGATATATTTAGTGGACTTTTATGGACATCATTTAGTGATTTTAAAGGTTTTTAATTAAGGTTAATTTAGTAAATTAATAATTACATAATAGTAAAATGGTTAAAACAAAGCCATCATCTTTGTTTCTTCCTATATACCACTAAAAATTAGACCTAAAAACTCCATGGGAGGAGCTTTAAGGTTCGACCGACATTAATTTCTACATGTAAGTGTATTTTCATCTTGTTTTTAATGATTTTCATGTTTTTGGAGTCATTGCAGCTAAATCTAGCTAGCCTAGGGACTAATTTGAAAAACGGTTAAAAGGTTAAAGTTTTACCATGAATGTATTCATATTTATTTTATGTTTTATGAAAGAAAATGAATCTTTGTTGTTAGATAAATAACTTTTGTAAAGTGAATTTTGTTGAAAATGTCAAACAATGACTTATTTGAAATATGTGTAAAATATGTGGTGAAATTGAGAAATAATCAAATGTATGAGATGCTATGAGCCTATATGAAGTTTTGCTTGCTTGGTTTAAGGATGAATTTGCATAAATATAACTTTACAAGCTTAGGGACTAAATTGTAAAGAATAAAAATAATAGGGCAAAAATGTAATTTTGTAAAATTATGAATTTTGGATTGAATTGTATAAAATAGATATTAAATGGATTGGATTTATTTATATAGATTAAGATAGACCTCGTACGACTTTAGATCAGGGTAAAGATAAAGCTTCGGATTAATCGACTCTATTTCTACGTTATTATCATCTAGGTAAGTTCGTGTAATTGCATAGTGTTTATATGCTTTCTATCAAACTATATATATTGTGGATTGTTATGTAAATAATTGTTACATATCCAACGATGTTACGTCAACCACCGAGCCCCGTTTGAACCTTAGGTATTCGTAAGATACAAATAGCATGTCATTAGGGTTTACATGTTTTGGGTGCTGGTGTTGAATGTCCTACCGGTGGTTGAGTTTCGACATTTGTTGCGGATACTCCACAGCTTGTAAAGCAATACCATGTAGTTACATTCTAACCCACAGCTCGTGTGAGCAGGCCCATTTCATAGCTCGTGTGAGCATACTCTTTTCACAGCTCGTGTGAGCATATATGTAAAGGAAAAGACAGACTATGGTTATATGTTTAGCACACTTCATGTGAGCTGTCCCGCATATCCAATAGTATTCTAATATGTTCAATGAGCATGGATTCACAAGGATATGGTAAGTGTTCTATCTGAACCAAAACATGAATGTATGAAAGATTTTGAAATGGTGAGCTACATGGAAAATATGCTATGTTGAGGTGGATGACAAACCCAAATAAATCATGTTTAAGTTTAATGGCCATCCATGTTTAATTGCCTATGAATTGTGCTCAAATATGCTAACATGTTTCTGTTGATGCTTAGGCTTTGGCCAAGGTATTGGTTGGATTATGCCATGCTAAATTTTAATGTTATGTAATGAAATGGTAAGTTAAGTTTATGTTATACAAACTTACTAAGCATTATATGCTATGTTTTATAGATTATCAAAAGCTCGATTAGTTTGGAAGCTCATGAAGACCTACCACACTGTCCATCGACCATATCGGTAGATTTTGATGTTTTTGAGTCATGGTTATAATGGCATGTATAGATGTGTTGTGCTTGATGAAATAGCCATTTATGTTTGGCTTGTAA
Source organism: Gossypium hirsutum (assembly GCF_007990345.1). Lineage (NCBI taxonomy): Eukaryota > Viridiplantae > Streptophyta > Magnoliopsida > Malvales > Malvaceae > Gossypium > Gossypium hirsutum. Next base: position 24,664,273 of record NC_053439.1, read on the forward strand.
ACATGATATTTTGGTTGTTGAGCTAGTTGTCATGTTGGCATGTATATATATGGTTTTATGATTGATAATATTTTGGCATTTTGGTGCTTAAATGATTGATGATGGAATGGTCAAGTGGATGTATGTTTTAGTGACCATTTTAGTTTATTTGAGTGTGTTTTTGGCATGTGATAAATATGGTAAGTTGGTAAGGAAATTAGATTAGAAATGTACGATTGTTAATGGCTAGATTATGGAAATATTTAAACATGTTTGGATGTTGTGATTAAGGTGCCTTTTGGGCATATTGGTTGTATGGATAAATACCATGTTGATCTAGCTTTATTATGAATGTTTTAGGTACATTTTGAAAGCTTTAAATAGGTGCAAATGGCTTGGAAGTGTGAGCATGTTTTGGGTGAAAGAAATGGCTTGAAAATGACCTATTTCTTGTCCCCATGGCCTAAGACACGGGCGTTTGTCTCAGTCGTGTGTGACACATGGCCATGCAACACGACCGTTTGTCCCCTGTAGGTTTCAAAGGGTTGCAAGTCAGGCAGTTACATGGCTTAGCACATTGCCTAACACATAGGCATGTGAGGCCATTTCGAGAGTTACACGGCCTAGCACACAGGCGCGTGGCTTGGCCGTGTGACCCAAGTCAGTGATTACACGGGCATGAACACGGGCTAGGACACGACCGTGTGTCCCTGCTTCGAATGTCCACACGGCCTGAGGCACGGGTGTATGCCTCAGCCATGTGAGTCACACGACTTGGCCACACGGCCATGTGACCCCTACAGTATGAAAAAATCTATCTTTTTCCATGAAGTTCAAAATGTTTCTGATTTAGCCTCGAATCGTAAGTGTTTCTAAGGCCTCGAGGGCTTGAATAAGGGACATTATGCATGTGTTTGAATGAATTTACTATTATTTATGAAATGTTTGGATTTGAATTTTTAAAGTTACGTATTTTCGGTAGTACTTTGTAACTCTATTCCAGCGACGGATACGAGTTAGGAGTGTTACACCCGCTCTCCTAGTTCGAGTCCTAGATGATACAAATCCTGAATAACTTTCTAACATATTTGAATTCTGTTCTCAACTAATTTACAATATATAATAGTCTGTACTAGCATATACATCTTTTAAAATTGCTGCTCTACAACTTCACTTAAAACTTTGACTTTAAAACTCGAAAATTTTATGGCTTGACTAAAACCCCGAGGCATAACATCTAGAAGCGCCGTTCTATACACATGTTACGACTACCACTCACTTTTCCTTCAGGTTGGCAAAGTCTAGCTCAACCCTTCGTTCGATATCCAAGTAAAAGCTTTTATCCTACAATAAAGCAGACCGTTGGTAAGTTTTATAGAACTTAGTGAGTTTCTGCATGGCAACCATAGAAAGAAATTTAAAGTTAAAGAATAAAACACTAAAATATAATTTTCCATTCCCTAGTCACCTTTGGCCATCAATATGGTCTATGTTTTCCCCTTTTTTTTTCTCAAAGCCCATCGCTGACTAAGTCCTTCTTAATCTGTAGTATACACAAATTCTCTTTGAGGTAGAGGTTCACAAGGAATACAAACTTGAACACACCTTATCCAAGTTCTATTTCTTTCCCCCTTACCACCTTGGATGAGAGATCCTATGTCGGTCTTTGGCTATCTGAAATTGACTTCTTGGGTTCCAAATTATTATGCTCCCTATTTCCTAACAATCTGCCCACCTCTGATAAATCTTTGGTGGATTCCTTCCTTTTCTAGTAAAAATGACTTGGCCATTGTTACGAACCCTTAAGTTTCGCTCCTTCATTTAGTACATCCTCTTGTTAAATAAGCCTTAGAGTCCATTCCATTTGGCGATCTTTACCAACTCCATCACTGAGCTATGATGTTTCACTCTTTTACCCCAAGATAAATGTTCTGGTGGACGTTCCCAAGTCCTCTATCCTTGTGGTTTGCCCCATGTTTATTGTCCCAATTGAGTATCTACGATGTCATAACGTCTTCCAACTATGGTTTTACACGATATAACCCCGTGTTTACTATCCAAACAGACTCTCTATGCTGCCATAGCCTAGTTATGAACTTACACAGTATACCCCATGTTTAATGTCCTGGTGAACTCCATTGGTTATCATATCCAAACTATGGTATTATGTCACGGGATGCCGTTCAAAGCCTGTGACCATCACATACAATGCATCCCATGGAGGTCTATCACTGACATGGGGATCATTTAACCCACGAGAGCTGGCCTGATTTAAAGAGCTATTGAAGAAGCTTCCATTTGAAGTTTGGCTGGCCCATTGATGAAGATATGGAAAGATAGGCTACCTTGGTAAATATGGGAACTAATCTTAGAATATTGAGGGGAATCATATCTTGTAAGGTTAAATTTGACTTGATTTTGTAAATCTTGTAAATTCCTTGATTGTAGGTATAAGATAATCTTGTCCGCTGGTGTAACTTGATCTAAATCGTTGATTTTGGGGGAGCTAAACTATAAATAGAGAGCCTCCCCCTCACTTGTAAATCATTCAATTCTTTATTGTTCCTTGCATTCTTTGAGAGAAAGTAATACAATTCAGAGCATTTACTCAAACACCTCTTGTCATAATGTTGCCTACATAAGGGTATAGGGGCCGAGTAAGCAAAGCTAGACACGGAAGGCCTAAATTAATGTAGAGTCGCCACTAATCAATTAGGGCTAGGTTGGTTAGCCACCTATCGTCTAAAAGTTTAGAATTAATACTACGAAAAATCCCAAAAGTCTGGACTCGATCTCATCACCAAATTTCGGGTTCAGGAGTGCGATTACTCGTGGAGAAGGTTATAGCACCCCCACAACACCTATCCGGGGATAGTCCTATAGGGTATTAGGAGCTAGGTTTATTTATTTATTTAAGCTTATTAATTTTTTAATCTAGCCTAAAATCTTATGAAAATCTTAAATAAAAACTCTTAAGAAAATGTCTTCAATTTATAACTCGATTAAGATGTGTTCACCAAACTTATCTAATTTGAAACTTAAATTAGAGATTTTTACTTTTAACGAAAACCCTAAAGGATACCTAAATAATTTACCTTCAATTTCTAAAGTTAATTCTATCTTAGAATTCTAAAAAAAAAACCTAGAAATTACCAATTAATTAAGAGAAATATTAAAATCCATCTACAACTTACTCAATATTTTATTATTATTATTTAAAGATTTAATTAATAGCGTTGAACCTATCAAGATCTTACAAAAGTATCCTATGCCAAGTTTGTGATTTATCTTACTTTAAAATTCTTGATCTAAGGTTTAAATTCGTGAAAATCCTAAAATAATATATCTTACATAACATTTATTAGCTTTCTTAAAAAAATATCTAAAGTAAAATACTTAGAAAGGCCTACTCATGATTTACAATTCACCTCCAAAAAGCTTTAGTTTTAATCTTGAATAAAGTCATAAAGAATATTTACATATTTATTTAAGATTCCAACCTATATGATATGTAAAATTAGTTTAAAACCCTAAAAAATATCTTACTTATTATTTATAATTTTTCTAGGGTAAACGGTAAATAAGATCTTAAAGACTAACCTAAATCCAAATGTAAAAACCTTACAGTTTCATTAAAATATAAAAACCTTATGGTTTCATTAAAATGTAACACTTACTTAACTAACTTCATGCTAACAATTATAGGATGAAAAAATGACCTAAAGTTTCCTCTTTTAAAACGAATAGTAATAAAATAGGAAAATTAATTAAATTGGCTAAAGTTAATGAAAATTTAAAACTCTTTCAAAAATAACAATAATAAAACAGAAAACTTAAATAAATGAAATAAATAAGACATTGATATGATGACGATTATAATAACAATAATACACCTTATTCATAATATAATAAAAGAATCAAAATAACATAAATAAATAATATTAAAATGTATGTAAGGGGAATGTGTAAAAAAACAGAAATATAAATGGACATGAAAATAAATAAAGACAAAATAAGAATAAATAAAAATTATACAAGTGTGAATAAATATAAAACATTAAAATAAAGTGCATAATTGACATTAAATAATAATAGTAATAGTGATGATAATAATAATTTGGGCCTTTGATAGGCCTAAAAAGGAAAGAAGAAGAAAAAAGAAAAAGAAAAATAAAGGTCTCAAATAGACCAAAATCGGGTGAACTTCGAACGGCCAAAGAGAGAACAAAAAATTTAATGGGCCTCTAAATGGGCTCGGAAAAAATGGGTGTTTACACCTGATGCGATCCCGACCACATCATGTTTCGATACAACTCGACGACCTCAGAATTGGCCTAAGCTCGAGGGGCCCAAGTGCAAAATGAAGCTTAATTTCAACTCAATAAGCTCAATTCTAGCTTCTTCAAGCTCATCTAGTTCAACCCAAGCTCATTTAGCTTAACTTCAACCCATTTTTAATTTGCTGGAATAAGTATTTAGTTCCTGGAATAAATTACTCATCTTAGTTAATTGAGTTCATCTTAGTTAATTAAGTTGCTAGAATAAATTACTCATCTAAGTTAATTGAGTTCATCTTAGTTAATTAAGTTGTTGGAATAAATTACTCATCTTAGTTAATTAAGTTCAACCTAGTTCACTTAGTTGCTCGATTAAACTTTTAATGTGTTTAGTTAAATTAGTTTAATGAATTAAGTTGTTTTTAATTTTCTTTAGTTGCTTAAATAATTTCAACATTTAATATGTTCTAGCTTAATTAATTTATTACAGCCATTTAACTTGTTTAGTTGTGCTTATAGGTCAATTAATCATTTAAAATAAGCTGTTACATGGATTGACATTAAAAGGGAGGAATGAATTCAGCTGTTATGAAGATTAAATTAAAGGCCAACAAGTTGAATTAAAGGCCAACAGCTATTATGAGCTTATTCAAGTAATCGTTTGAAGATTTTAATGGACAAGGAGTTGATTACACAAGCCATTCAGCTTCCAAACGTTTTTATGTGTTAATGGCTGTTCCAATTCATCCATTTACAGCTTGAATCAGTTTTCTTCAAGCATTCATGCAAAAAGGCTGTTCGTGTGCCAAATTTAAGCCAATCGTTGTTGCTGTCCATTTGGTTGCCCAAGAAGAAATAAAACGCTGTTATAACCTTTTTAGCTGATCAAGCATTGAGTCAAATTCATTCAGCTCATTAGAGCTAATTATCAGCTGATTGGGAAGATTAAATAAGTTGTTTATAGCCGTTACATATGTTAGAGTTTCTCAAAGGTTTTTTAGTTTTAATTAGCTTAATTAAGTTCATCAATAACTCATTTAAGCTGATTAGTTTGTGTCCATTCGGCTGGATCATGTTCAACCTATAAATAGTTTTTTTTAATTATTTAAAGGATTTTTAGCTCATTGTTGAATGTTTATAACATTTTGTGAGTTGTTCAACTCTCTTATTTCATTTTAGACTCAGTGTGACTTATCTAGCTTGCTAGTGGCATCATTTTGTTTCTTTCGAACTTATCACTTATTCCTAGTGTGGCGTTCTCCAAAATATACCTTAGGTTCCTAACTTCCTAGTTAGTGGGTCAAGGTCTACCTTAAATGACGTATAAGTCTCAGGCCAGCACTTGATATAGTGTTGGTTCTTTCTTGTCCTTAAGATCATTTTCCCATCCACATTAATCAACTTTATCTTGTTTCTTTGATTAGCTGAATTCCTATAATCCTCATTCATTTAACCATTTTTCCATCATATTCTACTTAACCAAACCATCCCAACACAATTATAACCTCTGAACTATCTAGCCAACCTTTGTTTAAAGTCTTACTTAGCCAAATTCAACCATTATTCTATTCAAGAACGATACTTCTTCATTTTAACGATCAGGTAACAAACGACTCGAATCATCACCGAGGTGAGTTCGTATCAACACCTCTCGTGCATAGTTTTTTGTGGCTTTCTATTCTTTTGTGTCTTCTATTGGCTAGAGTTGCTTCCATTACATAAATTGGTGCCTTGGAGGAATTTTTTGTGAATCCTCAATTGTTTAGTGGTTAGGCTTTATTAGACGTGTTTGCATCAAAAGGATTGCCTAAGGTTGCATGGATTATGAGACTAAAGTTCTAGCCCCGTGACAAGTTGTATCCTAGCTTGGGTTGCGAAGGCACCATTGAGATGTTGAAAGAAGTTTCCGATCAAAATGAGTTAGCGAAGACCCATTGGTTGGCCAGAAAACCAATCCTTGTGAAGGATAAGATGTTAGAGGTAAAGGAACGAGTGGACAAACTCAAGGAGTCCACGGGAGATTCGACGGAGTCATTCGAGATGGCCGAAGAACATATAGTTGACTTGGGGGAACAGTTCAGGGACTTATGATCATGTCTCTCAATTCCAATGTGGAAAAGGTACAAGTGTTTTTAAATTCCCATAGGAATAAGTTAACAGAGAGGAATGATGCACTCGAGGCCATGGTGATGGATTTGAAGGAGGAAACAACGGCCACGACGAAGGCTTTAAGAACAAGAATAGAGGAGCTCGAGGGAGAGCTTGTCTTGAGTCGAGCAGTCGTGGGGAATATAGTGTCAAGTGCAACACTCAATTGCAAGGAAGATGTCCTGAAACCAAAAGAGTTTATGAGGCAAGGTTTGCATGCGATGTGGACAATTTCTTGTGGGGCATGGAGCACTACGTCCATGCCAAAGGCATCATGGAGGATGCGATAAAGGTAAATTCTACTTCCATGTTTCTTGTTGATATTGCACTTTTATGGTAGCGAGGTAAGACTACAGATAAAAGACATAGTGAGATTGGGACGTGGGAAGAGTTCCCACATGAGTTAACGAGGAAATTTTATACAGAATTTGTCAAGGAGAAAGATCAAGCAAAGTTGCGATGGCTTACTCAACAATGTACAATGGGGTAATATGTTTGAGAGTTCAAGGAACTCATGCTCTAAATTTCAGATGTGACCGAGAAAGAGGCATTACTTATTTTGAAGAATGGATGAAAGCTGTGGGTTAGACAGGAATTGGAACGAGGTGTCCGAGAGCTATCGAAAGCCATGATGGTAGCGTAGTCTATGGTAAAGCTTGGTTTAGAGAAAGATAAGCTTGAGTCTTCCAAGCCTGAGGAAATGGGCGTATGTGAAGGGAATCATGAGGAAGATGGTGGTAATGGAAATGGTAACAATGGTGGTAATGGAAAACCACGAGTTGGGAAGAGGAAATGAAACAAAAGAGGGGCAAGATCAAATGCTTTCTTTATGATGGTCCACATATGTTAAATAAATGTCCAAAGAAATCCGTGCTTTCTGAGAAGGACAAGTCGGAAGGTAAGGCCGTGAGACTTGGTTCGAGTGTAAGGGGTGTCGAAGCCAAGGGGGCCAAAAACGAGAAGAAGCCAGTAGAGTACTTCTTGTTTCATGGTTTGCATAGGTTGCAAAAATGTTAAAGGAAGTCTACCATTAAAGGAGACGATGCATCAGAAAAAGAGCCCAAGAAGCTTGGTTCGAGCATGGGAAAAGTCGAAGCAAGAGGGCAAAGATGAGCAAGAATAAGCAAGTAAAATGCTTATTGTGCCGTGGTTTGCATGAGTTGCAGAATTATCCAAAGCAATCCATGGCCAAGGAAAAGTCAACATCGAAGATCGTTGAGTCATCGAAAGGGCTTCCACCTAAGGAAAATGTGAGTTTGGCATCAGACTTAAGGGAAAGAGCGGCGATGCAAACATTGAAGCGAAGACCAATAAGGCTCAATTCTAGGAAAGCAACGAAGTTTATTGAGTCATCGGTGAGACTTACACCCAAAGAAGAGGTGAGTAGTGCATCAAATTTAGAAGAAGAAGTAGTGATGCAAGCTTTGAAGTTAGGATCAATAAGGCTTATTTCCACTGATTCATTGGAGGAGCTACCACCTAAGGGAGAGGTGGGTTGTGCATCAAACTTTGTGAAAGTGGTGATGAAAGCTGGACAGTTGACCTGAGTAAATGCGATGAGTAAGGTACATTTTGAACACTTTGGTAGTGTTTTTTTCACTCTAACTTGTTAGCTTGGCAAGAACGTAGGGACCCTTTCAAAGTTCTTAAGCAAGGAGGCCAAGGGACTATGGGCAATTCACAGCCAAGTTATGTGAATCAAGAGGATTCCTTACTTTTCCAGTCCAAATGACTTAGCCCTTCTAGTAGACCTTTAAGTTCTGCTCCTTTATTTAGTACATCCTCTTATTCAATAAGCCTTAAAGTCCATTCCATTTGGCGATCTTTACCAACTCTATCACCGATCTATGGTCTTTCACTCTTTCACCCCAAGCTAACTATTCTGGTGGACATTCCTAAGTCTTCTATCCTAGTAGATTGCCCCATGTTTATTATCTCAATAGAGTATCTATGTAACACCCTTAACCCATCTCAGTCGCCGAAACAGGGTTACTGAGCATTATCAGACAAACAAAATAGTAAACCATTCAATTCAAACATCAATGCAACATAATCTAATTACAATCAAATACATTCATAATGTCCCTTAATCGAGCCTTCAAGGCTCTAAAAATACTATAGAAACAGTTCAAGAATAAATTGGAAACATTTGGAAATTTTAAGAAAAAGTTGAAAATTTTAGACTACAGGGGTCACACGACCGTGTGACTTACACAGCTGAGACACACGTCCGTGTCTCAAGCCGTGTGGACATTCAAAATAGGGACATACGGCCATGTTCCAACCCATGTTTGTACCCGTGTAACTCACTAACTTGGGTCACACGACCAAGCCACACGCCCATGTGTCAGGCCATGTTACCTTCGAAATGGCCTCACACGCCCGTGTGCTAGGCCGTGTAATTGCCTAACTTGTATGCCTTGAACCTACAAGGGACACGCAGCCATGTGTCCCCAAAATGAACTTTAAAACACAAGTTTACCATTTCAAGCTACAAGGGACACACAAACCATTTACCAACCAAAACACCTATCCAAAGTGACTTTAATTAAGCCTAAATCATGCTAAAACAACCTATTATGTGCCAAACCAATGTATCCTCATTGGTACCACAAGTATATACAATTTAATGTCAAAACATAACATCAATTTAACCTATCAATTCAATCAAGCTATTATCTATTAATACCATCTCAAACATACCATATCTTACCACATAATAACCTATTTATCACATAATATTTTAACCATTCCAACAATTATCATTTATCCATGCTAACACATATTAATAAGGCACCAAAAGTACCAAAAAAGAGATTTACCAAAACAATTTATACAACTAAGTTCATAATTAATTATTTACATATCCAAAACATTAGTAACATCAGTCAAACCTATTACATGCCACATAATCTGAAATAAACGTTCCAAAAACTACCAATTTAGCTGGATAGTGTGACTTGAGTGCTGGTCCGATCGTCCAAACTTCCGAGTATCTACAAGAACAAAGTTGAACACGAATAAGCTCAATAAAGCTTAGTAAGTTTGACGTATTAAGATGATAAATCTTACTGAAGTAAATACAACAAATCATACATTAACAAGTCAACCACAAAGGTTCCCTGTCATCAACAATCTCACCCGATGAATCGTATACTATCAATTCAATTCTTAATTGTATAGTAAATCCATCAAAATCATTAAACAAATTACCTTATCGAGATTTTCAACTCGAAGAAAGGCTTATAGATAGAAGTACTTCGTTAGTCCACCCAAACATACCAGAAACTCACATGAGCCAATCCCTCCAGCACACTAATGCTCAGAAGAGCTAATACAACCAACACACCAGTGCTCATAAGAGATAGTCCAACCAACACATCAAACAGAGAGTATAACACGAGGGTTCGCAACAAATGTTGAACCTCGATTTACTCGGGTAACACGAATGTACGTCACTCCACAACCATCTACACTCCAATCCCCCTTAACACACCAAATCATGATAGTCCTATATCCCGCGTTCAAGTCAATTCGAACATCAATTTCAATTACATTACCCAAATAATCATTCAATATCAACAAATATATTTACCTATTATGTCATGATACACAATTTAACAATTCATAGAAATATTAAATTTTTTAACCGTATGAACTTACCTGGATTGAGTTGTAGTATTTGTAGAAGTTTAGGGACTAATTTGTAATTTTTCCTTTTCTATGAGTATCTATGGGATCTTGATCTAAAATGTAAAATTCTTCATTTATTAGCATATATTTCATTTCCAAACTATTTTAAAAATAATACCCTTCTATTTTTCCAAAATTACATAATTACCCCAAACTTTTACCATTTTTGCAATTTAGTCCTTTAACTCAAATTTCATAAAATTAAATATTTATCCAAATATAATAGGCCCTCAAAAGCCCCTAATAAACATCGAATTCACTATCCAACCCTAATATTTTGACATTTTTATAATTTAATCCTAAAATCAAAATCTAACAAAAATCACTTTACAAATTCATCAAATAGCATAATCAAAGCTCCAAATACATGGTATTCATCAGAAAAATTCAATATTCATCAATGGAAACTTCAAAAATTTTTAACAGAATAAAAAACAGAGGTATGGGCTAGCTGGACCTAGTTGCAATGATATCAAAAACATAAAAATTACAAGAAACGACTTAGAAATCACCCACATGCATGAAGATAAAAGAACAAAAATGTGAAGCTCTCCCCCAAATGTTGACTTCAGCCAAGATGAAAAAAATGAATAGGGATTGTTTTCTTTTTCAATTTGTTTTTAACTAATTTCAAGTTATTTACCATTTTGCCATTAATTACTTCATATTTTTATTTTTTTCCTTATTAATGTCGCCCTACATCATTAATTAAGGCATAATTACCATATAGCTCCTTCTTCAATTAATAAATAAGCCATTTAATCACCTAAATGCATTAATTAACAAATTTTGTATATTTTTCAATTTAGTCATTTTCCCTTAATTAACTTACTAAACTTTAATATTTCTGCACCAAATTTTAATATGAGTTCAGTGACTTTATAGTTATTTTAAAAATAGTATTTATGAGTCGACATGATGAAAATTTGTGGACCCAAAATCACTATTCTGTCACCATTGAAAATCAAGTTGTTACAATCTACGATGCCATAACTTCTTCCAACTATGGGCTTACACGATATAACCTTGTGTTTACTATACAAATGAACTCTCTATGTTGCCATTGCTGTGTTATGAACTTACACAATATACCCCATGTTGAATATACTGGTGAACTCTATTGGTTGTTATATCTAAACTATGGTCTTATGTCACAGGCCGCAATTCAAAGCTCATGACCATTGCCCACAATGCATCCATGGAGGTCTATCATTGACATGGGGATCATTTGGCCCACAAGAGCTAGCCCGATTTGAAGAGCTGTTGAAGAAGCTTGTCCATTTATAGCCTGGGTGGCCCAATGATGCAGATATGAAAAGGTAGGCTACCTTGGTAAATTTGGGAACTAATCTTAGAAGATTGAGGGGTATCATATCTTGTAAGATTCGATTAAATTTGAGTTTGTAAATATTTTGATTGTAGATATAGGATAATCTCGTCTGTTGATGTAACTTAATCTAGACCGTCGATTTTGGGGGAGCTCAACTATAAATAGAGAGCCTCCCCTTCACTTGTAAATCATTTTATTTTTTATTGTTCCTTATATTCTTTGAGAGAAAGTAATACAATTGAGAGCATTTACTTAACCACCTCTCGCGCATAGTTTTCTGTGGCTTTTAGTTTTTTTATGCCTTCTTTTGGCTAGAGTTGCTTCCGCTATATAAATCGGTGTCTTAGAGGAATTTTCTGTGAATCCTAAATTGTTTAGTGGTTAGGCTGACTTAGGTGTGTTTGCATCAGAAAGACTACCTAAGGGTGCATTGATTGCGAGACTAAAGTTCTAGCTTCTTGACTCTTACACATCGTAATCCTCGTGTTTACTATCCCAACAAACTATCTTGTGGTTATTATCCTAGCAAACTATCTACGATGCCATAGCGTCTTCCAACTATAGTCTTAGATGATACGACCCCATGTTTACTGTCACAATGGACTACTAAAGGATGCCATAACATATTTCAACTATGGTCTTAGTCCCATTTACCATTTTGAAGTGCTTTCATATGATGCCACAACGTCTTTCAGCTATGGTCTTACTCATTTTTATCATTGAACCATCACATGTTGTCATAACATCTTTCAGCTATGGTCTTACTTATATTTGACATATAGCCTCCGACCAGACCCATGGCCTAGCCATGATCTTTCTTACTTGCTTTTCCCATTGTATTTCATCCTTTCCTCTATGTCAGCATCCTAACCTTAATGCTCGAACACTACAGAGTCCCATTTGTAAGGCTCAGAGCTTCACACATCACGAGTGCACATTACAACACCGTGTGGCGGTATCTAATAGAATCACCCATTGTTCCCCAATCCTAAAATTGGCTAAACCCTTTAATAATCCCCCTCACGCCCTACCATAAATAAATAGAAATTACAAGGAATTCAGAACATCATGTTGGCTGACAGTCATAACTTAATTTTAAGCTGACAACCATTCTCATGCAATAGAGCTTATGCATCATCATGTAACTCATTGTAGAATTAACACTTACTAATGCTAAATACGTAGCATACTAGAGAAAGAATGTAGAAACTCACCTTGCTTCCTTATTCTTAATAGCTTAGTTTGTCCGAATGCCAAAGTCTCCTTCATCCTAGTAGCTAAGCATAACAATCTTTTATTGATTATCTTATATCTTGAAGACACCCAAACTTTAAAACCCATAATTTATAATTATATAAAATCTTAGTGGATTCTTACTCTACTCTTTTTTCCTCAATATAGGAGTTCAAAAGGATAAGAAAACTTACCATTTTCCAAATTTCTACTTCTAGACTAAAATCTGCACGATGGCTGCAACATGTAGAACTTTCTTCAGCTACATCCTCTTTTTCTTCAAGGCGACTGAAGAAGATGATGCTTAAAGAGAAAGGTTTGGAAAGTAGAATTGAGAGGAATTTTGTTCCCCCACACACCTATATACTCCATCGACACGGTCTCTACAGACTATTATTGCCATTGAAAGTCAATCATTATATCTCCTACTATGGAATGAGTTTGTTCTAGTCTAATTAAATCAATATTGAAATTTAATCATCATCGAACCAATCACCCAAATTTTCTAAAAATATCTCCTTAGAGTCTTCAAATTCTATTTTCCATCCAATTTGCTTCCAGAATTTTCTTTAAGGTTGGGTCCCCAAAGGGACTAGGTTTGGCAACTCCCCCACCTTTAAAGAAAATTCCATCCTTGAAATTTCCTTACATAATGGGTCAAAAGCAGCCTTTAGGAAACCTATCCTTGTAATAGCCCGATATTTAATGGTGACAGAATAGTGGTTTCGGGACCACAAATTTTCATCGTGTCAACTCGTAAATATTATTTATAGAATATTTTTGGAGTCATTAGGGTTTATTAATTTTTGGTTAAGAAATTTTAATGTTTAGATAACTAATGAAAGAAAATGACTAAATTGTAAAAGGTGCAAAACATGGTAATTATAGCATTTTGGTGATTTAATGGCCTAATAACTAAATGAGGAGGGACCAATGTAACAATTAGTCTCGAGTAATTGGCATTGGACGATAATGGTATTAAAATGATAAAAATATTAAGCATTTAATGGCAAAATGGTAACTAAATTAAAATTAAATAAACAAATGGTTAGAATAAACCTTTCTTCTTCATTTTTACTTCTTCCATAGCTGAAACCACCATGGAATTGTAGCTTGAGAATCATCTAAGAATAAAAACCTTACATGTAAGTGATTTCTATACTTGTTTCTTGTATTTTTTCTGTTTTTGGGATACAACTAGGTCCAACTAGCTCATACCTTCATTTTTGAATCTGTTAAAAATTTTAGAAGTTTCTATTGATGAATCTTGAATGTTTTTTTTATGATAACTATGTATTTGAAGTTTTGATTGTGTTGTTTGGTGATTTTGTGAAATGATTTTTGTTAGATTTTGATTTGAGGATTAAATTGTGAAAATGTCAAAATTTCAAGGTTTGATAGTGAATTTGATGTTTAGCAGGGACTATTTAAGGGCTTAGTATATTTGACTGAAATGCTGACATAAGAAAAATGGTTAATTTGATGATTTTTGGGTTAAGGGACTAAATTGCAATAGTTGTAAAAGTTAGGCTAATTGTGCAAATCTAAAAAATAAAAGGGTATAAAATGTAAAGTATCTTGAAAGGTGAAATGTAAGCTGATAATTGAGATATCTTACATTCTAGATCAAGACCCTATTGATATACGAGGAAAAGGAAAGATTGCATTATAGTTCTTGTACTTATGCAACTACTCTAATTTAGTCCATGTAAGTTCGTACAGTTTATAATTTAACATCTATATGAAATGTTTGATGGTATAATTTGATATAATAGATATATTTTGTTATAAATGATGAAATGATATTTGAGAAGTTGTTGAAATTCAATACTTGGATTGGATTGAACGCGAGATAGAGTAGAATCGAGATATGGTGTGTTGTAAGGGATTAGAGTGGAGATTGTTGTGGAGTATTATATATATCTATTTCCTAAGTAGGCCAAGGTTCAACATTTGTTATGAACTGTCATGTTATACTCCCTCTTCTAGTGTGTTTCGGTTGGACTAGTTCTTCGGAGCAACTGGTGTGTTATCGGGTGGACTGGCTCGTATGAGCATCTCGTGTGTTTTGGGTGGATTAGCTCTTTTGAGCATCTGTTGTGTTTCGGTTGGAATATCATTGTACTTATATCCGTAAGTCATTCATCAAATTACATAGCATGGTAAGATAACTTGTTAAGTGATTTTGATGGTTTTGTCATGTATTTGTGTTTTGAATTGAATTTTATAATTCACCGATTGAGATTGTGGATGACATGGAACACATATGGTTGTATTATTATTATTTGATTTGTTGTAATTCAGTATGATTTATCATTTTTAATACGTCAAAGTTACTAAGCTTCAATGAGCTTACTTGTGTTGTGTTCTGTTCTTAGAGATACCTTGAAGGTTGGATGGTCGGATTAGCACTCAAGTCACACTATCCACTCATTTTTGGTAGTTTTTGGTATGTAATAGGCTTGTATGTCATTACTATTGTTTTGATATATATAATGTTAAAATATGATCTTAAGTGCAAATAGTCAACTTATATGATATATATGAATGAGGTATGATGTTTAAGTGCAAGTTCATGGTAAGTATGATTGGAATGTTGTTATTGAGGTGCCTATGTTTGGCATATTGTTTGAATGTTAGATGGTGTGATTTAACATACTTTGAATGATAGTTCTTTGTATTGTAAAATTGTATACACTTGTGGTATCAATGAGGATACATTGGTTAGACACTTAGGATGGTTGATTTAGCATGTTTTTAGCTTGTTTAATGTCACTTGGAATAGGTCTTTTGGCTGGTAAATGGATTACTTAAATTCCAAGTAAGCTTGAATTGGTAAAAATGTTGTTTAAGGTTCATTTTGGGTCCACACAGCCTGAGACACAGTCGTGTGACTCAGCCATGTGAGACACACGACTTGGCAACATGGTCATGTGTCATCTGATGAGTTCGTTAGGGGCAACTTAGAGAGTTATACAGTCTGGCACACGGGCGTGTGACCTTACTCGGAGAGTTACACGGGTGAGAACACGGGCTGGGACACGACTGTGTGTCCCTAGTTCGATTGTTGCACGGCTTGAGACACGGGTGTGCGTCTCAACTGTGTGAGGCACTCGGTCGTGTGAACCCTATTTTGGAAAATTTGACATCTTTTTCCTAAACTTTCCAAAGTATTTCAAATTGGTCCCAAATTGTTTCTAATATATTTTTTAGAGCCTCGAGGGCTCGATTTAGGGACGTTGTACATGATTACGAATGGTTTGTGATGTTATTATTATATTGATTTATAAAATGTTCAAATGTTTTTGATTGTTTAGTAATCCTAATCTGGCGACAAAGATAGGTTAAGAGTGTTACATTTAGTGGTATCAAAGCTACAGTTTAGTCAGTTCTCAGACTGAACGTTACATGTGAAGTGTTTAGAATTACATGCCATATAAACCTGTGATAGTGTGTCGTGTTAATCTGATCTAACCTTTGTTTTTCTTTTGATTCTAAAGATGTCAGAAGGATTTGATCGTGATGACAATGATAAGGTTAATAGTAATATATCGACCTCAGATCAAGGGACGAGGAGTAATATTCAGATTCCACAAGTACCTGAACATGAGCTTAAAATGTGTCCTTTGAGTTTATGAACTAGTGGTTCAATGAGTTTATGCAAATGAATACTCCGGCTCAACGACCTCCACCCCCTATTACACCTCTTGTTGCACCTCCACCTCCTCTAGTGACTGTATCTAGTCGACGAATTCCAATAGAAAAGCTTAGGAAGTGTTGTGGTGAAAAATTTCGAGGTAGATTGGAAGATGATCCGGTTAAAGCTGAGTATTTGCTTCAGAACATCTTACGGGTTTTCGAAGAAATGGCTTTCCCTTCTGATGATTTCCTTAGATGTGCCATTTCATTGTTAAAAGAAGAAGCGTATAGTTGGTGGTGGATTATGTTGGTAGCTGTGGTACCAAGAGAGAAAATTTCCTGGGATTTCTTTCAGACGGAGTTTAAAAAGAATTATATTGGAAAATAGTATCTGGACAAGAAAAAGAGCGAATTTCTTGAGTTACGACAAGGAAATAAGTCAATGGCTGAGTACGGGAGACAGTTTGTGTATCTTAGTAAATATATCCGAGAAATTGTGCCTATTGAAGAAGAGATGTGTATCCAGTTTGAAGATAGCCTGAATGATGAAATTAAAATGATGATTGGAGGTAATGAAATCTAAGAATTTGTTGTTTTATCTGATCGTGCACAAAAAATGGAAGAAATGTACAACCGCAAATACAAAGTGATAGACGAATTCGAGAGTTTAACAAGAGAAGTTCTTCCAAGTCATTTTTTGTACCACTAGAAAAGAAGACTAGAGAGGATTTAAGTCGAGCTACTTCGATGTTTGTGCATTCAAACAAAAATAAATTGATTCAGCATGATTTTAAATCTCCTACAAAACTAGTTGAGTGTGGAAAGTGTACGGAATGTTTCGAAGCCCAGTTGTAAACATTGTGGAAAACTTCATCCTGGCAAGTGCAGAGCTAAGTCAGGAGCATGTTATAGGTGTGGGTCGAGTGATCATTTTCTCCAAAATTGTCCTAAAAAGTTAAAGGAAAATGAAGAACAGAATGAAAAGCAAGTGTCTACATCTTAAAAAGGTAGATGTCCGGGCCAGAACAGTATTGCAGGGACTACTTGTACGAGAGAAAGGGACATTGTTGTTCGACCAGAGACTAAAGCACCTGCTTGCACATATGCCGTACTAGCTAGAGAGGAAGCTGCTACACCTGATGTGATTGGTGGTACATTCTATCTCTTCGATGTTATTGTGTATGCACTAATTGACCCTAGGTCAACTCATTCTTATATTTGCACTGCATTAGTAACGGAAAAGAAATTACCTATTGAATCAACTGAATATGTTATTCAAGTTACTAATCCGCTAGGTCAAAGTGTGATAGTTAACTTAGTTTGTAGTAAATGTCCACTAAAAGTTAGAGGCTATGAATTCCCTATTGATTTGATGTTACTACCCTTTCGGGAATTTGATATTATTCTGGGTATGGATTAGCTATCATTACATGATGCTTTAGTAAATTATAAACAGAAACAGATTGACTTGAAATGTCAGGCGGGAGAAATGATTTCAGTTGAATCAGATGGGCCGAATAGTGGAGTTAGAATCATTTTAGCTATTTATGCACAGAGATTAATATGTAAAGGTAGTGAAGCATTTCTAGCATACATCCTTGATACCAGAGATCTAGAGTCAAAATTAGAACAATTACCAATTGTTAGTGAGTTTACTGATGTATTCCTTAAAGAGTTACCTGGTTTGCCTCTTGATTGTGAAGTTGAATTCATGATTGATCTGGTTCCTAGAATTGCTCCGATATTGATATCACCGTATCATATGGCACCAGTTGAATTAAAAGAGTTGAAAGCACAGTTGAAAGAGTTGTTAGACAGAGGGTTTATTCGACCGAGTGTATCCCCCTAGGGTGCACCTGTATTGTTTGTGAAAAAGAAAGATGGCTCTTTGAGATTGTGTATAGACTACAGACAGTTGAATAAAGTCACAATAAAGAATAGGTATCCCTTTCCACATATTAATGATTTGTTTGATCAATTAAAAGGTGCCATTGTGTTCTTGAAGATAGATATCAAATCTGGGTATTATCAGTTTCGGGTTAAAGATTATGATGTGTCAAAGACTGCTTTCAAAACTCATTATAGTCATTATGAATTTCTGGTAATGCCATTTGGTTTGACTAATACCCCTATTGCTTTTATGGATTTAATGAATTGAGTTTTTTAGCCTGATTTGGATAGATTTGTGGTTTTGTTTATCGATGATATATTGATGTATTCCTTGATAAAATCTGAGAATGCTTACCACTTAAAAATTGTGTTACAATTTTGAGAGAAAAAAAGTTGTATGCAAAGTTTAGTAAATGTGAATTCTGGCTTCACGAGGTCAGATTTTTGGGTCACATGGTATCAACTGACTGGATTTGAGTTGTTTCGAGTAAAGTTTCTACTGTGATGAATTGGAAAACTCTAACAAATGTTTTTAAGGTGTGAAGTTTCCTGGGTTCAGCAGGTTACTACTGTCATTTTGTTAAAAATTTCTCGATCATTGCTTCACCGATAACCAAGTTACCAAAAAAAAATGTCGAGTTTGTTTGGTCTGATAAGTGCCAACAGAGTTTTGATCAGCTGAAAAACATGTTGACAGAAACTCCAGGGTTAACTTAACCTGAGTGTGGGGTAGCATATATTGTTTATAGTGACGTGTCTTTCAACGGTTTGGGTTGCGTATTGATGCAGGTAGGGAAAGTAATAGCTTGTGCTTCACGATATTAAAGCCATATGAAAGAAATTATCCTACTCATGGTGTTGAATTGGCTACAATTGTATTCTCTTTGAAGATTTGGAGACATTATTTGTACGGCGAGAAATATCACGTGTTTACGGATCACAAAAGTTTAAAGTATTTGATGACTCAGAAAGAACTGAATTTGAGACAGAGACGTTAGTTAGAGCTATTGAAAGATTATGATCTAGTTATTGATTATCATATGGGAAAGGCTAATGTGGTTGCAGATGCACTTAGTCGAAAGTCGTCATTGTTTGCACTTCGAGTGTTGAATGCTCATTTAGCTCTGAATGAAGATGGTTCGGTACTGGAAGAATTGAGAACTAAACCCATGTTTCTACAACAAATTCGAGAGTTACAAAATGACAATCCGAAGTTGATATTGAAAGGACAATTAGTTTAGAATAATTTGATTACTGAGTACAGTGTTGATGATGATGGTGCATTGCATTATCGTGATTGGATTTGTGTTCTGAATGATTTAGATTTGAAACGTACAATTCTATTTGAAGCTCACAATAGTACGTATTCCATACATCATGGTAGTACGAAGATGTATTGTGATTTGAAACAGATGTACTGGTGGCTGGGTATGAAACTTGAAATTTATAAATTTGTAGCAAAATGTTTGATTTTTCAGCAGGTAAAAGCAGTGCATCAGATATCGTTAGGTCTACTACAACCTATTATGATTCCTGAGTGGAAGTGGGAATGAGTCCCAATAGATTTCGTGTCTGGTTTACCTTTAACTTCGAAAAAGAAAGACTCAATCTGGGTAATTGTTGACAAATTAATTAAATTGGCACACTTTATTCTAGTCAGAACAGATTTTTCACTCAAGAGATTAGCGGAATTATATGTGTTTGAGATTGTGATCCGACATCTATTATTTCTAATCGTCATCCAAGGTTTACATTGACACTTTGGAATAAACTTCATGAAACTTTTGGCACTAAACTCAATTTTAGTACAACATTTCATTCTCAGATAGACGGACAATTAGAATGAGTGATATAGATTTTGAAAGATATGTTGCGATGTTGTATACTCGAGTTTGAAGGTAGCTGGGAAAAGTATCTATCGTTTGCTAAATTCACTTATAATAATAGTTATCAGTCCAATATAAAAATGACACCGTTTGAAGCTTTATATGGAAGAAAGTGTAAAACACCATTGTATTGGTTTGAATTGAGTGAACCCAAAATGGTAGGAGTTGATTTGATTGGAGAAACTGAAGACAAAGTTTAAATTATTCAAGATTATTTGAACGATGCATCTGATCATCAGAAATCGTACGCGATTTTGAAAAGAAAAGATATAAAATTTGTTGTTGGTGATTGAGTATTTCTAAAAGTTTCTCCGTGGAAGAAAGTGCTACATTTTGGCAGGAAAGGAATGTTGAGTCCAAGATTTATCGGACCGTACGAGATTGTTGAAAGAATTGGCCTTGTAGCCTACAGATTAGCTTTGCCCTTTGAACTCGGGAAGATTCATAATGAGTTCCATGTTTCAATGCTGAGACGATATAGATCTGATCCTTAACATGTGATTCCTCATAGTGAGATTGAATTATATTTAGATTTGACGTATTTTGAGGAACCAATGAAAATTTTGGCTCGAGAAGTTAAAGAACTACGGATAAACAAGTAGCGTTAGTAAAAGTCTTATGGCATCGTCATGGTACCGAAGAAGCTACCTAGGAAATGGAGGAATCGATGAAACTACTATATTCAAATCTATTTTCATGTAATAATTTCGAGGACAAAATTTCCTAAGTTTTAAGAGATATAATAACCCGATTTTCAGTGGTGACGAAACAGTGGTTTCGGGAACAAAATTTTCTGTCGTGTCAACTCGTAAATATTATTTATAGAATATTTTTGGAGTCATTAGGGTCGTATTAATTTTTGGTTAAGAAATTTTAAAGTTTAGATAGTTAATTAAACAAATAAAACTAAATTGTAAAAGGTGCAAAACATGATAATTATAACATTTTGGTGATTTAATTGCCTAATAACTAAATGAGGAGGGACCAATGTAGCAATTAGCCCCTAGAAATTGGCATTGGACAGAATGGTATTAAAATGATAAAAATATTAATCATTTAATGGCAAAATGATAATTAAATTGAAATTAAATAATCAAATGGTAAGAATAAACATTTCTTCATTTTTAATAAACATTTCTTCATTTTTACTTCTCCTATAGCTGAAATCACCATGGAATTGTAGCTTGAGAACTGGCCAAGCATAAAAACCTTGCATGTAAGTGATTTCTATACTCGTTTCTTATACTTTTATGTTTTTGAGATTGTTGCAACTAGGTCCAACTAGCTTATACATTCGTTTTTGAATTTGTTAAAAATTTTGGAAGTTACCATTGATGAATCTTGAATGTTTTTTATGATAACTATGTATTTGAAGTTTTGATTGTGTTGTTTGGTGATTTTGTGAAGTGATTTTTGTTAGATTTTGAATTGAGGATTAAATTGTGAAAATGTCAAAATTTTAGGGTTTGATAGTGAATTTTATGTTTAGTAGGGACTATTTAAGTGCCTAGTATATTTTTCTAAAATTTTAACTTGAGAAAAATGGTTAATTTGATGATTTTCAGGTTAAGGGACTAAATTGTAAAATTTGTAAAAGTTAAGGGTAATTGTGTAAATTCAAAAAATAAAAAGGTATAAAATGTAAAGTGAATTGGAAGTTGAAATGTAAGATGATAATTGAGATATTTTACAATTTAGATCAAGACCCTATTGATATACATGGAAAAGGAAAGATTGCAGAATAATCCTTGAACTTCTGCAACGACTATAATTTAGTCCAAGTAAGTTCGTACAGTTTATAATTTAACATCTATATGAAATGTTCGATGGTATAATTTGATATAATAGATATATTTGATTATAAATGATGTAATGATATTTGAGAAGTTGTTGAAATTCAATACTTAGATTGGATCGAACGCGAGGTAGAGTATAATCGAGATATGATGTGTTATAGGGGATTAGAGTGGAGATTGTTGAGGAGTATTATGTATATCTGCTTCCTGAGTAGTCGGAGGTTCAACATTTGTTGCGAACTCTCGTGTTATACTCCCTATTTTGGTGTGTTTCGGTTCAGTTAGCTCTTTGGAGCCACTAGTGTGTTATCGGGTGGACTGGCTCGTATGAGCATCTCGTGTACTTCGACTGGGTCAGCTCTTATGATAATTTGGTGTGTTTCAATTCGAATATTGATGTTCTCATATCTGTAATTATTTCATCAAATTGCAAATCATAGTAAGGTATCTTGTTAACTGATTTTGATGGTTTTGTTATGTATTTGAGTTTTGAATGGAATTTTACAATTCACCGGTTTAGATTATGGATGACAGGGAACACATATGGTTGTATTATTATTATTTGATTTGTTGTACTTACTTCCGTAAGATTTATCGTTTTTAATACGTCAAACTTACTAAGCTTCAATGAGCTTACTTGTGTTATTTTTTGTTCTTATAGATACTTTGAAGGTTGGATGGTCAAATTAGCACTAAAGTCACACTATTGATCGACTGCTTAACATCACAACAATAATGTGCAAGCGTACACCTTCGATGCAAGTATAGTAGACAAATATGAGTCCATTGGATATCAATCCCACGAGGATGGTTGTCTTTTCTCTATCAATGCTACTGTAATAAATAGATAGAAATGAGATAAATTGTGAGAGTAGTTGTCGAAGCAATAACTTGAGAACAATAAGATAAAATATGATAATGATAAAATGGGATCCCTAACGTGAATATTCAACAGAATACTAAGTGCCCACAAGGTATAAAAGGATAGGTGATTGTCGATGCATTAAATTGCAATGAATATCTTATAAAGCTTAACTTCTACATTTAATCTAAGACTTAAAAATGCACATTAATCACACCTGATGGAAATGGAACACTATTAATAACAAGTGGATTAAACTGCTCTAATCCTCAAGCAACTTCCATTGTCATGCTTGTTAGCTTGAACTGTCGCTGCACTTTCCAGTGTCAGTGATCGCAATAATATTTCCATGCTAAAAACATTCAAACCCAAAGATTAAACAGTAGAGCAAGATTGACTAAAATAACATTTAACCCAGAAATCATGTGTACTTCCATGCAAAAATGAAATAAAAAGTAATCACCATCGTTTAGAAAAGAAATATAAAAGAAACAAGTGGAGAATACTATTTCTAGATAATCTCGACTTGAATCTCTCCATTCCCTCTTGTGTCACACTCAAAGCTCTTCATCAGGAGCTGATCTGCGACCCTTTCACATTGGTTCACCATAGGAGACTTAAACTGCCATAGCTGAAAAGCTTCAAGATAGGTTCAAGAAGATAATACCCCCCAAAAGCCTATTTTTCTTTCCTTTTCATGTGAATATTTATATTCTTCCAAATAGCACAGGTGTCCTTTCATCAGAATCATGCTGCCTCTGTATGTACAAGTTGGTTATACCAGATTGGATAGCTCACATATTTTTGTTCTTATTCAGATAGCTGTCAGGTGCGGTGACAAGTCTGGGCGCAATCTGGAAATACTCATGCAGCGCCATCGGTACCAAAACATGACAAAATTAAGGATAAATAGGCGAAGATCCATTGAGTTATAAAATGCAATTTACTGAATTAAAAATGCTAAAATATGTGCTAAAGAGAACTAAATGGAGAAAATTAACCAATAAGTAGGGAGAAAACATATGTTCTTTCTAGTACTATCACACACCCCCAAACTTGAGTTTTTACTTGTCCTCAAATAAAACAGAAACTAGCAAGGCTACACAAGAATTCACTAAGGCAAATGATCATTCTAGCAACTTGAATCACCTAAAATTCTAATGAATGAGTCACATTTAGATCACAGAATATTGCATCGACAATACATAATTATGAATGAATAAGATTGAAACTTTATCAAAACCAGCATCATGCTTCAAATCCTAAATTCAATCTACTAATACAACATTTATTGTACAATACTAAGTATCTATGAAGATCATAAATATATGTCTCCTTTTTTTATGAATAAGAGATATCGTTGCATTATTGTACCCTTTTTCCTGAGAAGTAACGATGGAGTGCAACAAACCCCACAAGGAGTACGTAATTGGCCGACACGCACTCATACAGCGATAGCCTTTGGCCAGATTCATTTTTCTAACGCTTGCATTAGAGTGTTCACTCTTTAACATTTCATAATACACTCACTTTGGAGTGTCTCTTATTCATAACTATATATATAAGCAACTCTAAAAGGCAGATTCATTAAAGATTCAAGGAATGCTACTAGTCACCCATTACTAATGGAACCTAAATCATTCATCAAAGAATTGAAGATACAACATTCAGTCAAATTTATCCAACTCATTTATTGATAATTCACATGATTCAATAATTAAGCATCGAATGTTACAAAAATTTTCAAACACATTTGCATTAACCACAAATAAACCTTGCATGCTTCATTAAACACAATTTTTTTTTGAAATGTGGGTGTGTTTCTAAACCTTATATGCATTCCCCCAAACATAAAGTTTGCATTGTCCTCAATGTACTAAAATTAAAATGCAATGAAAATAGAAATGCAATGACAATGTGCACTAATAAAATAAAAATTACAACTACGTGCAATGCATGAACACTACAACTAAAAAAAACTAAAAATAAACTAACTCAGTTTTCCTCAGCCACAGAGTTTTCCTCAGCCACAAATGTGGTTGCACGATGTTTCTTCTTCCTCCTATTTTTTGTCTTTGGAGTGCTTTCTCTTCTTTTCTTTGGACTTTGCAAAGTACTCGGATCACTCTTCAAGTTTTGGCTTTACCCCGGCATCGTCGGTTGCTTCCTCTACAACTTCTTCCGGTCTAGCTCCATCTTGCTACAAATTATCAGTAGTTGCATAGCTCATTGATTTTTTTAGCATCCCATGGGATTAAGCCTTCTCGAAAAAAGATGAACTCTAACTTATGGTCATAAAGGTTAGTGTAACACTCACGTACCAATGAAGGAGAATAGCTTCCAGGATGAGTGCAGAAAGTCTCCCACTTCAGCTTAGAGATGGTCTTGTAGACTTGCTTGCCCAAGTTTTACTGTTGCAGAAGGAGAATGCCCTGTTCTGTATGGAAGTTTCGCTTCAAAATGTTGTCTTGAAACTTGTCTTTGGACGCTTTCATTAAAAATATCACCGACTCTTTTTTCTCCTTTGGCATGAAGGATTTTGGTCACGAACTGCAGTTGTAGAGGGCGGGTTTTCTTCAACAGACTTGGTAGCTTTCTTGATTGATCCTCTTATTCTTGCCATATTTTTTTGAGTGAAGACAATTTAAAGTTGAAAAGGTACGAGCTTGGGGAAAAGAAAGTGAATAAAAATGGTTGCTTTGTATGTGTTACAGTCGGCATAGTGGAGATGGGGTTTATAGCGAGTGAAAGAAGAAGATGAAATGGCGTGACTTTTGTGAAGGGATATAAAGCTGACGGGAATAAATATGTCCAATGAGAATTGTGCCCGCTTAGACAGATTAGACGGCTAGGTCACTTTTGATCAAACGATGGGATCTAAAATTTCTGATATGCCCTCATTCTTGATGAGTCGTAAGTGTTAGTACAATAGTACGAACTGCGTTGACCATAAAGCCCAAATGCGTCAACAATGGAACCTAATTATTGTGTAAAAAAAGAAGTAAAACAAAATTGAACAAAACAAAAAATAAAATAAAATTACATAATGACAAATTCAATAAAAATTAAATTTTTCGACCAATTTAATGGTCTCTGCCTGCTTTTGATTAATATTCCCAAAATAGTGTTTCAACCGCTGTCCATTCACTTTGGGCTAGTGTCCATCATGTAAATCTCAGATTATGACTACACCATGAGGAAATACTTTGACAACTTCGATAAGTCCAGACCAACATGAATGCAATTTACCCGAGTGCAATTTTAGTCTAGAATTGAATAATAGAACTTATTGACTCGCGATAAATTGTCGCTACAAAAATAATTCTGTCATGTCATCATTTGATCTTTTCCTTGTAAATTGCAACGTTTTAATAGGCATTTTGCCTAGTCTCCTTTAGTTCAGTTATATCTAACAGCCTTTTCTTTCCAGCAGTTTCATTGTCCATGTTCACTTGCTTAATTGCCCACATTGCTTTGCGCTCTAGTTCAACTGGTTGGTGACATGCTTTCCTAAAAGCCAATTGATATGGCGACATCCCTAATAGAGTTTTGTATGCTGTCCGCAATGCCCATAAAGTGTCATCCAGTTGGGAGACCAATCTTTCCTTAAAGGGTTCACAATCTTCTTAAGAATGTTTTTAATTTGTCGATTCGATACTTCAGCTTGTCCACTAGTTTGTGGGTGATAAGTAGTAGCCATTTTATGATTAACTCCATACCTCTTTAGTGCGGCTACCACTTGGTTGCAATGAAAGTGTGTACCCTGATCACTAATCAATGCCTTTGGTGTGCCAAAGCGGGTAAGTATATGCTTGTGAAAAAAATTAAGCATTGTCTTTGCATCATCTTTTAGGACTGCAACAGCTTCAACCTACTTCGAGAAGTAGTCAACAGTTACTAATATATAAAGATTTCTAAATGAACTTGGAAATAGTCTTATAAAATCCATACCCCAAACATCGAGCAATTCAACCTCCATAATTGACTGCTGCAACATTTCATTGCATCAGTGTATAGAACTAGTGTGCTGACACCTATCGTATTAATTCACAAAATTGTAGGTGTCTTTGAATAATGAAGGCCAGTAGTATACTAATTGGAGAACCTTAGCAGCAGTTCGTATGCCACCAAAATGACCTCCATAAGGAGCATCATGACAGTGCTTTGGGATTAGAAGCATCTCCTTTTCCAGAACACAACGACGAATGATGTTGTCATTGCATACCTTGAATAAATACGACTCGTTCCAATGATAGTGCACTACTTCACAATGAAATCTTTCTTTTTTATGGCCCGTGACATCTAATGTGAGTTTTCCACACACTAGATAATTAACCAAATCCACATACCAAGGGGTTGCATCTATAGCAAATAACTTCTCATCTGGGAATGCGTCAACAATTTGAAGTATGTTTCCATCTTCATTGCCAACTTCCAATCGAGACAAATGGTCTGCAACTTGATTCTCTGAACCTTTGCGGTATTTCATCTCGATGTCGAATTCTTGCAATAGTAAGATCCAATGGATCAGTCTTGGTTTTGCATCTTTCTTCGCAAAAAGATATCTCAACGCTGAGTCATCAGTAAATACGATAAGCTCTGTGCTGACAAGATAAGAACAAAACTTGTCAAAAGTAAAGATTACAACCAACAATTCTTTCTCTGTATTGGTATAATTAATTTGAGCCTCTGTAAGAGTTTTGCTAGCATAATAGACGGCGTGAAATATTTTTCCCTTGCGTTGTCCTAGAACAGTACCCACAGCAAAGTCGCTTGTATCGCACATAGCTTCAAAAGGTTGAGACCAATCTAGTGCAACGACAATAGGTGCATTTACTAGTTGCTTCTTTAATTGAATAAATGCATCCATACATGCATCGTTAAAGAAGAATTTTAAGTTTTGTTCCATCAATGAGCATAAGAGTTTTGCAATTTTTGAGAAATCTCTAATAAATCTTTGATAAAACCCTGCGTGCCCAAGAAAATTGTGAATACCTTTCACATTTACCGGTGGTAATTTTTCAATGATTTCCACCTTATCTTTGTCTACTTCAATGCCTTGACTAGAGATGCGATGGGCTAACACAATGCCTTTAGTTGCCATGAAATGACATTTTTCCCAATTTAGAACAAGAGTGTCTAAAAATCAAATTTAAATATTAATAAACTAATATTTATTTAATTAATTAATCTAAAATATCACCAACATTATCATTATCTTCTAGATTTCTCTCTCTTCTAATTGACCATTTTGCCCTTTATAATCTTAAAAAATTCCACCCTTGAGTTATCACTTAATTTGGTAAAATTGTGATTTAGTCCCTCAAAATTCTTCACCTTTTCAATTTGGTCCTAATTCATCCATTTTCACTTAGTTTCTAGATTATTCCACCCTTAAAATATTTATACTATTGGTTCT
Source organism: Gossypium hirsutum (assembly GCF_007990345.1). Classification (NCBI taxonomy): domain Eukaryota; kingdom Viridiplantae; phylum Streptophyta; class Magnoliopsida; order Malvales; family Malvaceae; genus Gossypium; species Gossypium hirsutum. Next base: position 24,692,425 of record NC_053439.1, read on the forward strand.
TTAACTTTTTTGTATTTACACTTTAACCCCTCAAATTTTGAGTATTTACTATTGGGCAACAAAACTTTCCTCACTTTTTCGATTTAATCCTTTCTTGAATTAATATGTCATAATATAATTCCCAATGTTGCCATAACTCAAAATTTCCCTTTTTCTCACTTTATTTCCTTATTTTACTATCAAGGATACCTACTTTCTTACTGTAGTAATTTTCGGGGTATTACAGTAGTAATTTTCGGGATATTACATTTGTCTTCACATCACTTCAATACTTTATCCAAATTGTCAGCGTAATGATCAAAATCATTCCCATATATTGAGAAATCATTTATAAAAACCTTTAAAGAATGTTCAATCATATCCGAAAATATTGCCATCATGCACCTTTGAAATGTGGCTAGTGCGTTGCAAAGACCTAAAGGCATACGGTGAAAAGCAAAATTACCAAAGGGACATGTGAAAGTTGTTTTCTCCTGATCCTCCGGTGCAATAACAATTTGATTGTACCCAGAACAACCGTCTAAGAAGTAGTAATAGGCTCTTCCAGTAAGCCTGTCCAATATTTAGTCCATGAAAGGAAGTGAGAAGTGGTCTTTCCTTATGATAGCATTAAGTTTGCGATAATCCAGATAGACTCGCCATCCCGTAGGAATGCATGTAGGAGTTAATTTGTCTTTGTCATTAGTAAGCATAGTGATGCCACTCTTTTTAAGAATTTATTGCACTGGACTCCCCCAATTGCTATCAGAAATAAGGTAAATAATTCCAGCATCAAGCCATTTTATAATTTCTTTCCTAAAAACTTCCTCCATCTTCTCCTTTAATCTTCTTTGTTGCTCAATCAATTACTTGCCTTTATCTTCCAAATTTATCTTGTGCATGTAAAAAGATGGACTAATGCCTCAAATATCGACAATACTCCAAGCAATAGCTCATTTATGTTACTTAAGAATATGAACAAATTTCTCTTCTTGAGTTACATCCAGTGTTGTGGAGACAATAACTGGGAGAGTATTGTTAGAACCAAGAAAGACATATTTAAGATGAGTAGGTAGTGGTTTCAATTCCAGAGTAGGAGCTTCATCAATAGATGACTTGAAAATTGGAGTTGTTATGTTGGCTAAGTCTAAGGATTTAATCTGCCATCCATGCTTAAGTTCAATATTATTAACTTCAACCATGATGTCACAATTATCTAAGAAGTCATCATCAGATGTCACTACAAACTCCTTAGAAAGTATTATGCTTTGGTCATTGAGTCGTATGGTCAGTTCAGCTTTGTAAAATCAATAAGAGTTCGTCCGGTGGTTAAAAGTGGTCATCCCAAGATTATGGGAAGCTCCTTGTCTGCCTCGTAGTCAAGTATGATAAAATCAGCCAGAAAAATGAATTTATCCACATAAACTAAGATTTCTTTAATTTTTCCTTCAGGTTGAGCTAAGAATCAATCTGCTAATTGCAATGTTACTGCAGTAGGTTTCATGTGACTAATTCCCAAATTTCTAAAAGTAGATTGTGGCATTAGGTTGATGCTAACTCCCAAGTCGCATAATGCCTTGCCCAAATAATGGTTGCCAATTAAATATGGGATAGTAAAGCTCTCAGGATCTTTCATTTTGGGGGGAAACTTATTTGTCAAAAAAGCACTACAGCCTTCTGTGAGTGCAATAGTTTCAATATCACTAAGCTTTTTCTTTCTGGACAAGAGCTCCTTCATAAATTTCCCATAATTCAAAATTTGCACAAGAGCGTCTATTAAATGAATATTGACCTGAAGTTGCTTCAGTGTGTTCAGGAACTATTGGTACTGCTTATCTTATTCATTCTTCCTGAATCTTTGTGGAAAAGGTAAAGGTGGAGATACATCTAATTGCGCCGACACCTTTGATTGTGTCGACAGTTTCGAGGGTTAGACATTAGGCATACGAGTGACAATTTGTGGAACTTCTTTGTCTGGTACATCAACAAGCTCTTTAAATTCAACCTTCTCACTAGGGATCACTTTACTAGTACCTTGAGGTGCTACAATAGAGTCTATAGTCGGTTCGCTAGTTTGTTTACCACTACTAAAAGTGATAGCCTTGTAGTGTTCTTTCCCCTTCGGACTGGGATTTTTTTGTGTCATTAGGTAGTGTGCCTGGTGGTCGAGTATTCAGATTTGATGCAAGTTGTCCTAATTGTGCCTTCAATGCCCAAATAAAAGATGATTTCCTTAGCACAACAACATCTATTTGAGTAATATGCTCCCGCATTAAAGCCTCCAAAGCTGTTAATGGGTCAGAAGGAGAAGCTTACGTCTACTGTTGTTGTCGATGTCCTTAAACATGCTAATTTAGCATTGAAGAGTGTTGTGGCTGCATTTTATTCTAGTGTGGATGCATTTGGCTTTGTTGTGGATGCATTTGAGTGTGCTGATTGTAGTTCTAGTGTTGTTGATTGTAATTCTCTTGTGGTGTGAAGATTCTCATCATCCAGCTGATGATAAGCTATAATATCATTTCAGAGATGAGCATTCAGTATCGGTGGGTTAAAGTGTAAAATAAATTGTGTTGCTAGTGCATTCCAAGAAGTAATTCATTCAGCAGAATGCCCAAGGAACCAAGTACGAGCTCTTCCTTGCAAAGAGTAAGGAAAAAATTGCATCTTCAATGCGTCATCAGGAATGCCTTGTTGACTAAAGGAAGCAAAACTCAATAAAAATGATTTAAGATGTTCTCGTGCATCTCCATGTGGTAGTCCAACATATTTCCAATTAGAATTCAACATTTGAAACATTACTGGCTTGTGTTGAAAATTCCCTGCTTGGATTGTTGGCCTAACCACTCCTTGTTGTAAGTCATCCAATACAGGTACTACAAAGTCCCGTATAGTCCTGTTTTGTATTTGAGAGTCTTGCGGCAACGGTGGGTCATTAGCATTTTGGTGCTGCCCCTGGGGTATAACTTCATTGTTTCTTGGTAAAGCCATATTTCTTTTTTCTTGAAGTCACTTCCGAATGATTCTTTTAATTTCTGGATCAAAATCAGCAATAAACTCTTAATTGCTTTGCGTCATGAAACACCTAAAATAAAACATGAAAATAGTGACAAAAAGAAAACAATTTAGTTGGTGCCCTTTCATCAGAATCATGCTGGCTATGTACGTATAAGTTGGTTATACTAGACTGGATAGCTCACACATTTTTTTCTTATTCGGATAGCTGTCAGGTGCGATGATAATTCTGGGCGCAATCTGGAAATACTCATGTAGCGACATCGATACCAAAACATGAAAAAATTAAGGATAAATAGGCTAAGATCCATTGAGTTATAAAATGAAATCTACTGAACTGAAAATGCTAAAATATGTGCTAAAGATAACTAAATGGGGACAAATTAACAAATAAGTAGGGAGAAAACATATCTTCTTTCTAGTACTATCAACTATCCACTCGTTTTCGTTAGTTTTTGGAACATTTAATTTTTTATTATATGACTTGTAATAAGCTTGTATGTCATTACTATTGTTTTGATATGTAAAATGTTAAAATATGATCTTAAGTGCAAATAGTCAACTTATATGATATATGTGAATGAGGTATGATTTTTAAGTGCAAGTTCATGGTAAATATGATTGGAATGTTGTGATCGAGGTGCCTAGGTTTGGCACATTGATTGAATTTTAGATGGTGTGATTTAACATAGTTTGAATGATAGTGCTTTTTGTTGTAAAATTGCATATACTTATGGTGTCAATGAGGATACATTGACTAGGCACTTAGAATGGTTGATTTAGCATGTTTTTAGCTTGTTTAATGTCATTTTGAATAGGTCTTTTGACTGGTAAATGGATTACTAAGAGTCCAAGTAAGCTTGAATTGGTAAACTTGTTGTTTAAGGTTCATTTTGGGTCCACACAGCCTGAGACATGGGCTTGTGACTTAGTCGTGTAAGACACATGGCCTGGCGACACGGTTGTGTGTCATTTGATAAGATATTTAGGGGCAACTCAGAGAGTTACACGGTTTGGCACATGGGCGTGTGACACGACCGTGTGGCCCTAGTTAGAGAGTTACACGGGTGAGAACACAGGCTGGGACATGGTTGTGTGTCCCTTGTTTTAATGTTACATGGCCTGAGACACAGGTGTGTGTCTCAGCCGTGTGAAGCACACAGCAGTGTGACCCCTATTTTGGCAAATTTTGCATCTTTTCCCTAAACTTTCCAAACTATATCAAATTGGTCTTAAATTGTTTCTACGATATTTTTTAGAGCCTCGAGGGCTCGATTTAGGGATGTTGTACATGATTATGAATGGTTTGTGATGTGATTTAGGGCTCGAGGGCTCGATTTAGGGACGTTGTACATGATTATAAATGTTTCTAATTATTTAGTAATACTCTGTAACCCTAATCCAACGACGAAGATGGGTTAGAGGTGTTAAATCCTTCTTAGGGAAACCTTCTTCTCAATTTAAAGACAAACATCCCCATTCACTTGAGTAATGTAGCTTACCTTTAGTTATTTAAGTGTCTTTAAAGCGCGCTAATGCGAATGTTGTATCCATAATTCTCACATATAGTGGTTACCTGCCTACAAATGATGGTGGAATCTTTGGCTTACATCTTGTACTATGTGACAGCCCAAAGTTGACCCTAGTCGGGAAGTGGTTTCGGGACCGCTAAACCGAGTCACCGAAATGTTTGAATGTGATACTTATTGTCTAGAATATGTAATTATGAATGTGTGAAAATTTCAAGCTTCAATTTGGTTGATTTCATGTGAATTTAGTCAATAGGACTTATGTGAGAAAATTCTAAAATGTGATAGGTCAATGTGTGAGGACCTATTAGTGCATGTGGACAAAGGGGGGACTTGCATGTCAAATTCCCCCCCTAATGAGTAGTGGCCGGCCATGACAAAGAATGATGGGCAAAACATGTCATGAAACATGTTTTGTTAGTGGAAGAATAAAATAAGGAGTATGGGTAATAAAGAAATGGAAACAAAAGAAAAAAAAATGTGTGTGTAGTGTTTGTCCCCCCCCCATTGCCGTGAGCTAAAGAAGAGAAAGGGGGAATTTTGTTCATCCTTTTCTCATCTTCATGCTTGCCAAAAACTAGAAAGAAAAACAAAGAAAAATTTTCTCATCCTTTGGTTCATCCTTGGCCAAAAATTTTAAGGAGGAAAGAAGAAGAAAGGTGAAGAGATTCGGCCATGCATGTAGCTAGGCTAAGGTATGTTTGATGATGTTCCATGAGAGGCATGCATGTTTTAGTTGTTAGCTTGAGTTCTACCTAACCCATGGTCTAAATCTTGCTATGTGATGGAAATGGCACTTGACCATGGATGCATCATTCTTGGTTGATGTTTGATGTTGTGGTGTTGAGGCATGAGGATGAGTTAAGATTCGGCCTAGGTGGAGGTTGTGTTAATGCCATTGCATGCAAAATATGAAGCTTGTTAATGATGCATGTGATGATGGCTTGATGATTCTTGAACCTCCTTTTTAGCATTTTTGTGTGAGCACATATGTGCATTGGTTGCTAAATGGAGAAGAATCGGCTAGCAAGATGTGTGCTAAGGCCGAATGTAACTTTGCATGTTAATGAGCAATGCATGTGTTAAATTGATGAAAAGGGGGAGGATGCTTTACTAGTGTGTATATGTGTGTATTAAGTGTTGAAATCGACCCCAAAAATGGACATGCATATTCGGCCAAGGGGAAAGAAATTAGCTAATATGTAGTGTTGATGCATGATTTTTGCATGTATGAGACTTTAATGTCTAATGTATAAATATGGGCTAAGTGCCTTGTGTTCATCTTTTGATGCCTAAACGATGAAATCAATTTATTTGTTTGATTAAGCTCAAGAGCAAAGGGGAAATAAAACCGATAAAGGGAAGGAAAAAGTGGTTGAATAGCTAGCGGAATCGTTCGACAACACCCGAGGTAAGTTCTTGAGTAAGAGAGCTTAAATTTCGATGTGATTAAATCATGCTCTATGTGTGGCTATTGAGCCGAATGTGCAAGGACAATATGTGCCTTGTGTTTGAGTTTCGTAAACGAAAATGAAATATGAATGTGCTATGAATTATTGTTAGATGTGCATGATTAATTGAATGCTGTCCGGGCTAAGTCCCGAAGGCTTTGTGCTAAGTGAATATATCCGGATTAAGATCCGAAGGCCTTTGTGCGAGATACTAAATCCGGGTTAAGTCCCGAAGGCATTCGTGCGAGTTATTAAATCCGGGTTAAGTCCCGAAAGGCATTCGTGCGAGTTATTAAATCCGGGTTAAGTCCCGAAGGCATTCGTGCGAGTTGTTAAATCCGGGTTATGTCCCGAAGGCATTTGTGAGTTACTAAAATCGGGCTATGTCCCGAAGGCATTTGAACGAGGAGCTATATCCGGTTAAATCCCGAAGGTACGTGATTTGGTAATGAATGAGCTTGCTGTAAAATTCCAGCGAATACTCGAAAAACATCCCAATATGGGGATATGTTACGTATGTGTTGAATTTAATCGAGCCCTTACAAATAAATGTTCGCTCAGTTGATAAACGAGCTACCGGCCTTCGGCCAAGTTAGTTTATTGTGTATGTACATAAGGGTTGTTAATGTTGTGAAGCAAGTTTGATATCGGTAAATTGCGTATTATGAAATATTCCGTTTAGCTAAATGTGTGCTATTCTTTGTGCATGCTGGAATTCCTTGCTCAAACTTACTAAGCATAAATTGCTTACTCGTTACATTGCTCCTCTGTTTTATAGATTTTTGGTTCTCCAGCTATCGGACTCGGGATCTTGAAGTCGAAGTCGCCCACACTATCAAAGGCTCTTTTGGGTACTATTTTGGTTGAATTTTGATATGGCATGTATAGGACTACCCATTGTTGTCTTTCGAGTACTTTATGAAATGTATAAGTGTACAGCCATGCGAAAATGGCTTGTAGAAGTGGAGTATGGCATTAGACCATGCGTATTTATGAATGTATAGATGGTTTCATGATGTAACTATAGTTGGAATGGAAGTGTTGAGCAAATGACCAGCCACTAGAATGGCTAAGTATGATCATATGTGGGCTTATGTATGACAAGGCCCTAGTTGGTCCATGAAACCCCAAATTAGGTAAGGTTTACTTTGAAAACAGAAGCTGATAGCAGCAGTGGTGTGGATTGGAAAAATCACAAGAATTCGTAGGAGTGAAATTAAATAGTGAATAAATTATGTAATTGAACCTTGATGAATCTACTTTCATATGGAAGTAACGAAACAATTATAGGAACAGTACAGAAAGAGATATTTGGGTTATTGTGGAACAGGGCCAGAACAGTTTCTGGATTCACTGTTCCGCCTTTGGAAATTCACTATAAATTGACCAGAGATAATTAGGGGTCATACCATATATGTATGGATTCCTCTCTGAGTCTAGTTTCCATAGAAACAAACGGCATCAGTATTGAAGCTCTGTGCAGAGAGATATCCCAGTCGTAATGGGAAAAGGTCAGTGTAGTCGACCCCTGTAACATGGGAGACTTTGACTAATAAACTGTACTAGTTGGCCCGACCAAAAATTCTAGAAAAAAATCCATAGGTGGGGACATGAGTCTAGTTTCAGGGAAAAATCACAAAACTGATTTTTGAGTTGTGAAACTCAAGATATGATTTTTGAAGCGACTAGTACTCAGACTGGGCAGTGTCTGGAAAAATTTTTCAAAGTTTGTTAACATCTCGTGTCCGACTCCGATGTCGGTCTCGGGTTCGGGGTGTTACATTTTATTGGTATCAGAGCTACGGTTTAGTCGATTCTAGGACTACCGTAATGTGTTGGGTCTAGCTATACATGCCATTTTATGTGATTACTTGATAGTGTGGTGACTTCTGACAATTGTAAATGTGTTTATAGTAATGGATCCCGATCGTGACCGAGAGGTAGCTGATGATCTTGAGAGTGTAGCGCCTGCTCCCGCACAAGGGACAGTGCCGGCAGACTCTCAACCGAATGCTAGTAATCCGAATGATGAAGCTAGACAAGCATTTTATAGCGTGATGAATGATTGGTTTAACCAATACATTCGAACTAATATGGCTGTTCCACAACCTCCATTCCCGACAAATACTACCCCCGCACCTACAATACCACCGGTAACGGACCAAATAAGGTCAAATAAGCCCCCAGTTGGCAGAATTCGAAAACATGGGGCTACTGAATTTAAGGCTATGGATAGCGATGATGCCGAGCAAGCTGAATTTTGGCTGGACAACACTATCCGGGTACTCGATGAGCTATCTTGTACACCCGATGAATGCCTAAAGTGTGCTATCTCCTTGCTACGTGATTCTGCCTACTATTGGTGGAGTACTCTGACTTCTATTGTGCCCCGAGAGCAAGTAACTTGGGAGTTTTTCCAAACTGAGTTTCGGAAAAAGTATATCAGTCAGAGATTTGTTGATCAAAAAACGGAAGGAATTTCTTGAGCTTAAGCAAGGCTCCATGTCGGTTACTGATTACGAGCGAAAATTTGTTAGACTTAGCAAATACGCTCGGGAATGTGTTTCGTCCGAAGCTATTATGTGTAAACGCTTCGAGGATGGGCTGAATGAAGATATAAAGATGTTCGTTGGCGTTCTTGAAATACGAGAGTTCGTGGTACTTGTTGAACGAGCTTGTAAAGCCGAAGAGCTTAGAAAAGAAAAGCAAAGAGTTGATGAGGGAACTGGAGAGTTTCGAAAAAGATCCTCGGGAAGGTCTCTTCAACAGACATCGAAGAGATTTCGAGATGATGCGGGCCAGTTTAGAGGCACTTCGGGCCTTTTTAGACGAGATCGTGATCGACCCCCTGTGGGTACACGAGGCACTTCGGTCGCCAGTGTTGGGAATGAACGTCGAGATAGAACGAAGTGTCGATATTGCGGTAAATGGCATTCGGGGAGTTGTAGATTCCCTGACCGCTCCTGTTACAAGTGCGGATCAGTTGACCACTTCATTAAAGATTGCCCGAGGTTGTTTGAACAGAATGAAAATCAGAGTGGGAAACCGGGTGCTACCACTGCTCGAGGTAGACCATCTAGAAATACGGGCAATGCTAGTGGTGGTCAGAGAGGATCTAGAGATGATATAACCAGATCCGAAGCTCGTGCGCCTGCTAGAGCTTATGCTATACGTGCCCGCGAGGATGCTTCTTCGCCTGATGTTATTACCGGTACATTCACTCTCTTTGATACTAATGTAATTGCTTTGATTGACCCCGGTTCTACTCATTCTTACATATGTGAAACCTTAGCATCCAGTAAGACTTTACCTATTGAGTCTACTGAGTTCGTAATTCGGGTGTCAAATCCCTTGGGTCGTTACGTGCTTGTCGACAAAGTGTGTAAGAAATGTCCCCTGGAAATTCGAGGTTCCTGTTTTCCAGCGGACTTGATGCTTTTGCCGTTTGATGAATTTGATGTTATCCTTGGGTTGGATTGGTTGACCGCGCATGATGCGATTGTGAATTGCAAGAGCAAGACTATTGATTTGAGGTGCGCAAATAACGAAGTAGTCCGAATTGAGTCTGCGGACTTGGAGGGGATGCCAGCTGTAATATCAGCAATGTTGGCACAGAAATATGTAAGAAAAGGGTGCGAAGCATACCTTGTGTATGTACTTGATGACAAAGAATTAGAAAAGAAACCCGAATCTGTGCCGGTGGTTTGTGAATACCCGGATGTTTTTCCGGAAGAATTACCGGGTTTACCACCTGTTCGGGAGGTAGAGTTTGGTATTGAGCTTGTACCTGGGACTACGCCGATTTCGATAGCTCCGTATCGTATGGCACCAACTGAGTTAAAGGAGTTGAAAGCTCAGTTGCAAGAACTGACGGATAGAGGTTTCGCTCGACCAAGTTTCTCACCTTGGGGTGCACCAGTATTGTTCGTGAAAAAGAAGGACGGAACCATGAGGTTGTGCATTGACTATCGTCAGCTGAATAAAGTGACGATAAAGAACAAATATCCGTTGCCGCGCATCGATGATTTGTTCGACCAACTGAAGGGAGCCTCAGTGTTCTCAAAAATAGATTTGAGATCGGGCTATTATCAGTTGCGAATTCGAGATCCAGATATTCCCAAAACTGCCTTCAGAACGAGATATGGTCACTACGAATTCTTAGTGATGCCGTTTGGGCTCACTAATGCCCCTGCGGTATTTATGGATTTGATGAATCGGATCTTCAGACCGTATTTGGATCAGTTCGTAGTTGTGTTCATTGATGACATTTTGGTCTATTCAAGAGATGAGACCGAACATGCTGAGCATCTGAGGCTAGTGCTGCAAATTTTGCGGGATAAGCAGTTATATGCTAAGTTCAGTAAGTGTGAGTTCTGGTTAAGAGAGGTTAGCTTCTTGGGTCATGTGGTATCCGCGTCGGGTATTCGAGTTGACCCGAACAAAATTTCAGCCATACTTGACTGGAAACCTCCGAGAAATATTACTGAAGTTCGGAGCTTTTAGGGGCTCGCCAGTTATTACCGACGATTTGTGAAAGGTTTCTCGATGATAGCCACACCAATGACGAAGCTACTTCAAAAGGATGTTAAGTTCGAGTGGACGGAGAAATGTCAGAAAAGTTTCAACCAACTGAAAACTCATTTGACTGAAGCTCCAATTTTGGTGCAACCCGAATCAGGTAAAGAGTTTGTCATTTATAGTGACGCATCCCTACTTGGGTTGGGTTGCGTATTGATGCAAGAAGGTCGAGTCGTGGCCTATGCGTCGAGACAATTGAAGCCTCACGAGAGGAATTATCCGACCCATGATCTCGAACTAGCTGCCATCGTGTTTGCTTTAAAAATATGGCGACATTATCTGTTTGGTGAGAAGTGCCATGTATTTTCGGATCACAAAAGTCTCAAATATTTGATGACTCAACGAGACTTGAATCTGCGACAAAGACGTTGGCTTGAGTTGTTGAAAGATTACGAGCTTGTCATTGATTACCACCTGGGAAAGGCTAACGTGGTTGCGGACGCCTTAAGCCGGAAGTTATTGTTTGCTTTACGAGCGATGAACGTGCATTTGTCTGTTCTACCAGACAGTGTGTTAGTAGCTGAATTAAAAGCTAAACCATTATTGACTCACCAAATTCGTAAAGCTCAGAAAGTCGATGATGAATTGGTTGCAAAACGGGCTAAGTGTTTTCCGAACGAGGAATCGGAGTTTCAAATTGATGATGATGATTGTTTGAGGATCAGAAATCGTTTGTGTGTTCCAAGGAATTCGGAACTCATTTCGATGATTCTGAACGAAGCCCATTGTAGCCGAATGTCAATTCACCCGGGGAGTACGAAAATGTACAACGATTTGAAACGTCAATTTTGGTGGCATGGTATGAAACGGGACATCTCCGACTTTGTTTCGAGATGTTTAATATGTCAACAAGTGAAAGCGGAACATCAAGTGCTTTCAGGATTACTCCAGCCGATCATGATACCCGAGTGGAAATGGGATCGAATCACAATGGACTTTGTGTCCGGACTGCCCTTGTCAGCAAGTAAGAAGGATGCGATATGGGTTGTTGTTGATAGACTGACTAAGTCGGCTCATTTCATCCCCGTACGTACGGATTTTTCATTGGATAAACTAGCTGAATTGTACGTTTATCAAATTGTGAGATTACACGGGGTACCTGTTTCTATCGTGTCGGATAGAGATCCGAGATTCACCTCACGAGTTTGGAAGAAATTGCAAGAAGCTCTGGGTACTAAGCTGCATTTTAGCACTGCTTTTCACCCCCAAACCGATGGTCAATCCGAGCGGATAATTCAGATACTTGAGGATATGTTGAGATGTTGCATCCTCGAGTTCAGTAGTTCATGGGAACGGTATTTACCTTTGATTGAATTCGCTTACAACAATAGTTTTCAATCAAGTATTAAGATGGCACCTTATGAGGCTTTGTACGGTCGTAAATGCCGTACACCATTGTTTTGGACCGAGCTCGGTGAAAGCAAAATTTTCGGAGTTGATTTGATTAGAGATGCTGAACAGAAAGTAAAGGTAATCCGTGAAAGTCTGAAGGTATCCACGGATCGTCAGAAATCGTACGCAGATTTGAAACGAAAAGACATCGAGTATCAGGTGGGAGACAAAGTGTTCCTTAAGGTTTCACCTTGGAAAAAGATACTCAGGTTCGGCCGTAAGGGCAAGTTGAGCCCAAGATTCATTGGGCCGTACGAAATCTCCGAACGAGTTGGTCCGGTTGCGTATAGATTGATTTTGCCCCCGGAGCTTGAAAAGATTCATGACGTCTTTCATGTTTCGATGCTTCGACGCTATCGATCTGATCCATCGCACATAATTAGCCCATCGGAGGTTGAAATTCAAGTCGACATGAGCTATGAAGAAGAACCGATGCGTATCCTAGCTCGTGAAGTGAAGGAGTTGCGAAACAAAAGAGTTCCGCTAGTAAAGGTGTTATGGCTCAAACACGGGATCGAGGAAGCTACTTGGGAGACCGAGAGCTCGATGAAAGAACGATACCCAAACCTATTTACCGGTAAGATTTTCGGGGACGAAAATTTCTTAAGTGGGGGAGAGTTGTGACAGCCCAAAGTTGACCCTAGTCGGGAAGTGGTTTCGGGACCGCTAAACCGAGTCACCGAAATGTTTGAATGTGATACTTATTGTCTAGAATATGTAATTATGAATGTGTGAAAATTTCAAGCTTCAATTTGGTTGATTTCATGTGAATTTAGTCAATAGGACTTATGTGAGAAAATTCTAAAATGTGATAGGTCAATGTGTGAGGACCTATTAGTGCATGTGGACAAAGGGGGGACTTGCATGTCAAATTCCCCCCCCTAATGAGTAGTGGCCGGCCATGACAAAGAATGATGGGCAAAACATGTCATGAAGCATGTTTTGTTAGTGGAAGAATAAAATAAGGAGTATGGGTAATAAAGAAATGGAAACAAAAGAAAAAAAAATGTGTGTGTAGTGTTTGTCCCCCCCCCATTGCCGTGAGCTAAAGAAGAGAAAGGGGGAATTTTGTTCATCCTTTTCTCATCTTCATGCTTGCCAAAAACTAGAAAGAAAAACAAAGAAAAAATTTCTCATCCTTTGGTTCATCCTTGGCCAAAAATTTTAAGGAGGAAAGAAGAAGAAAGGTGAAGAGATTCGGCCATGCATGTAGCTAGGCTAAGGTATGTTTGATGATGTTCCATGAGAGGCATGCATGTTTTAGTTGTTAGCTTGAGTTCTACCTAACCCATGGTCTAAATCTTGCTATGTGATGGAAATGGCACTTGACCATGGATGCATCATTCTTGGTTGATGTTTGATGTTGTGGTGTTGAGGCATGAGGATGAGTTAAGATTCGGCCTAGGTGGAGGTTGTGTTAATGCCATTGCATGCAAAATATGAAGCTTGTTAATGATGCATGTGATGATGGCTTGATGATTCTTGAACCTCCTTTTTAGCATTTTTGTGTGAGCACATATGTGCATTGGTTGCTAAATGGAGAAGAATCGGCTAGCAAGATGTGTGCTAAGGCCGAATGTAACTTTGCATGTTAATGAGCAATGCATGTGTTAAATTGATGAAAAGGGGGAGGATGCTTTACTAGTGTGTATATGTGTGTATTAAGTGTTGAAATCGACCCCAAAAATGGACATGCATATTCGGCCAAGGGGAAAGAAATTAGCTAATATGTAGTGTTGATGCATGATTTTTGCATGTATGAGACTTTAATGTCTAATGTATAAATATGGGCTAAGTGCCTTGTGTTCATCTTTTGATGCCTAAACGATGAAATCAATTTATTTGTTTGATTAAGCTCAAGAGCAAAGGGGAAATAAAACCGATAAAGGGAAGAAAAAAGTGGTTGAATAGCTAGCGGAATCGTTCGACAACACCCGAGGTAAGTTCTTGAGTAAGAGAGCTTAAATTTCGATGTGATTAAATCATGCTCTATGTGTGGCTATTGAGCCGAATGTGCAAGGACAATATGTGCCTTGTGTTTGAGTTTCGTAAACGAAAATGAAATATGAATGTGCTATGAATTATTGTTAGATGTGCATGATTAATTGAATGCTGTCCGGGCTAAGTCCCGAAGGCTTTGTGCTAAGTGAATATATCCGGATTAAGATCCGAAGGCCTTTGTGCGAGATACTAAATCCGGGTTAAGTCCCGAAGGCATTCGTGCGAGTTATTAAATCCGGGTTAAGTCCCGAAGGCATTCGTGCGAGTTATTAAATCCGGGTTAAGTCCCGAAGGCATTCGTGCGAGTTGTTAAATCCGGGTTATGTCCCGAAGGCATTGTGTGAGTTACTAAAACCGGGCTATGTCCCGAAGGCATTTGAACGAGGAGCTATATCCGGTTAAATCCCGAAGGTACGTGATTTGGTAATGAATGAGCTTGCTGTAAAATTCCAGCGAATACTCGAAAAACATCCCAATATGGGGATATGTTACGTATGTGTTGAATTTAATCGAGCCCTTACAAATAAATGTTCGCTCAGTTGATAAACGAGCTACCGGCCTTTGGCCAAGTTAGTTTATTGTGTATGTACATAAGGGTTGTTAATGTTGTGAAGCAAATTTGATATCGGTAAATTGCGTATTATGAAATATTCCGTTTAGCTAAATGTGTGCTATTCTTTGTGCATGCTGGAATTCCTTGCTCAAACTTACTAAGCATAAATTGCTTACTCGTTACATTGCTCCTCTGTTTTATAGATTTTTGGTTCTCCAGCTATCGGACTCGGGATCTTGAAGTCGAAGTCGCCCACACTATCAAAGGCTCTTTTGGGTACTATTTTGGTTGAATTTTGATATGGCATGTATAGGACTACCCATTGTTGTCTTTCGAGTACTTTATGAAATGTATAAGTGTACAGCCATGCGAAAATGGCTTGTAGAAGTGGAGTATGGCATTAGACCATGCGTATTTATGAATGTATAGATGGTTTCATGATGTAACTATAGTTGGAATGGAAGTGTTGAGCAAATGACCAGCCACTAGAATGGCTAAGTATGATCATATGTGGGCTTATGTATGACAAGGCCCTAGTTGGTCCATGAAACCCCAAATTAGGTAAGGTTTACTTTGAAAACAGAAGCTGATAGCAGCAGTGGTGTGGATTGGAAAAATCACAAGAATTCGTAGGAGTGAAATTAAATAGTGAATAAATTATGTAATCGAACCTTGATGAATCTACTTTCATATGGAAGTAACGAAACAATTATAGGAACATTACAGAAAGAGATATTTGGGTTATTGTGGAACAGGGCCAGAACAGTTTCTGGATTCACTGTTCCGCCTTTGGAAATTCACTATAAATTGACCAGAGATAATTAGGGGTCATACCATATATGTATGGATTCCTCTCTGAGTCTAGTTTCTATAGAAACAAACGGCATCAGTATTGAAGCTCTGTGCAGAGAGATATCCCAGTCGTAATGGGAAAAGGTCAGTGTAGTCGACCCCTGTAACATGGGAGACTTTGACTAATAAACTGTACTAGTTGGGCCGGCCAAAAATTCTAGAAAAAAATCCATAGGTGGGGACATGAGTCTAGTTTCAGGGAAAAATCACAAAACTGATTTTTGAGTTGTGAAACTCAAGATATGATTTTTGAAGCGACTAGTACTCAGACTGGGCAGTGTCTGGAAAAATTTTTCAAAGTTTGTTAACATCTCGTGTCCGACTCCGGTGTCGGTCTCGGGTTCGGGGTGTTACATACTAGATCATTCTTATGGTAAAAGTTAATGACCTAAGCCTATATGAGTGTACACTAATTTTGGCGGATTTGTGATGCATGATTCACTTAGGTGGAGTCTTCCATTTTTCTATTTACTGAGGGGTTGATGATTATTTCCCTAGATCAACAAGTGTCAAAAATGGGCTCAGGGACGTGAATAGTTTAAGACCTTTTCTTATCAAATATTCTTTTAGATGTTTGGTTGTTTAAACCAAGACTCGTAGAACCCCTTTCATCTAGTATCAATCTCCCAATATCCTTACCGTTTGAGTTTCTTCTTGTACCTTGAGTCATTTGTCTTTACTCTTTCTTCCTTTTTACTCCATTACCTAAAGTTACTTGCCTTCCATGAGCATTTCTTTCTTTCCAAGTAATTCTTCATTTCCCCTTTTTCTTTATGTCTACATTATATTGTTATGTCCAAATTGGCACCGACATCATGATACGAATCTCAAGGCAAAATTACAGGCCAATGGATGTGATGGACTTACACTACCTCAAGGCTCAGTGACAAGGTCAAAGGTCAAGCAAATCAAACCAAGATTCAATGAATGCCAATATGTGAGGATGAATCTTTTCAAGGAAACGTGGAAAGATACATGCACAAAATAGGTGAAATGTATTAAAGTTAATTCAACCAAGCTGTCAATTTTCAAGACGAAAATATTAGTCAACTTGTGAAATATATTTGGATGGGATCCAGGCATATCTAGACTAAGATGTCTGTATAGCATTCAGAGATCTATCTCTTAGCTTTAAAACGTATTTTGAATCACTTGATTTTGAGTTCGGGAACTCATGTTATGACTATTTTAGTGAAGACCACACGAGTAGAATTTCTAGACGAGATTATTACGAAAATTACGAGATTCAGGCTTTTAATTTGAGTTTAAATCATATTGGGTTCAATTTTTAGGCTTAATTTTTATTATATATGAGCCCAATATTGTATTTATCACCTCTTACTATTTTATTATTTTTTATTCCTAATTTTTTATAATTATTAAATATTTTAAGTTATTTAGGAGTTTTATGTCAACGAGAAAGTTTAGTTTAAAACTACTTCTTGTTTAGGTCAATTAGAGTGCTAATATATTTAAGAGTTTTATTTAGATTTATTTAGCTAGCCTATATAAAGGCCTTTGCATTGTACACAAAACAATCAATTCATTATTCACTTTGAGTTAATAAAATTCTCTTTGAGTTTTTTTAAAGAATTTTTCTTGAGTTTTCTTTGAGAAAGAGTTTTAATAATTTTTTCAGATTGTATGGATCATCTTCAAGTTTTTTCTTACCAAGTTTTCTTTCATGGAGGGGAAATTAGAGCCGTTTGAAGGGGGTTGTGGATTCATCGGGTTTCCAAGGCTCTTTAGAACTTTTACACACCATCTTCATCTTTTACATCTGTCTATTTTATTTTCTTCATTATTCTATTTTATTCTTATTTAATTGTTAAAATTATTTAATTATTAAACTATTTTTCTATCTTAATTATCTATTTTAATTGCTTCATTTAATTTTTACATTCTTAGATTTGACTTGGATTTTTTTGTGTTTCAGGTTGTGCCAAAATCCAAGTTTCTTTTTGATCGTCTAGAGCCCTAAGTCAAATCCGTGACTTGGAAAAACTTACTATCCTTTTTTGCAGTCATTTGCTCTTATCTTTATCACATCTAGCGATCGGGCCAGGTGTTTCGATCCTCAAAATTAGGAGGTCCCCAACAAATTTTATCTTTAAGAATGATGGTGGTTCCTATCTCTCTAAACTAGTACTTCCTCCAGGATGCCATTGTATAGGTGTTCCATCACTCAAGAGGAAATGGTAAACCATCTAGCAGCCCATGGTATCCATTTTCCCAAGTACACATATGAATTTGATATCGTGACAGGGGAGAGACGCTTGATCGATTCCAATGAGGGCTTCATCGTACCCCTTTATTTGTTGGAAGTTGGCTTCCATCTCCTTTACATCCCTTTTCGACGGTGTGCTTAAAGAGTATGGAATTGCACTAGGGAAATTGTCTAGTTTATCCTTGTAGACCTTGATGGCATATTTTGTACACTTTAGCATCCGCTATGAGCCGCCCTTTCTTGGCATATTCCAATGCTTTTATCGATTGAAGGTTTTGACTCAAGGGCCTTCAATTGGCATAGTTTACTTCAACACTTGTCAGGTCCACAAAACCTTACTTAAATATTGGGATCTAGACCTTCATCTAGACCATAGAAAATTCATTTTGGTGATAAACAAACTCCCCAACGATTTTGACTTTCCCACAGGGTGGTCTATTCCTACCCAATCTACTTGCGGCCAATCTCAGCCTTTGGACACAGAGATTGCTGTAGCTCAATTTGATAGATTGATTTTAAGGCAGACTCTAGAGTTAAGAAGACTCGTTACTATTAGGAACGTCTTTCACTACTTGATGTGATCTCAGTCACATCATGTGTTGATGTGGCTAGAAAGACTTGAGATTGGCCCAAATGCGAGGGGCCAAAAGTTAAAATGAAATTCATCATTTGAGTTCTTTACTTGATATTTACATGTTTTTTTTTTGTTTTAATGTGTCATGTGCCATGTTTCGTTATGTTTTAATTCACATCATGCATATTTCTATTTACATTGTGTTTGATTTTTAAAGATAACATCTTTGAGTAGTATTTGTTTTTTGTGATTTTCAAATGAGCTGATGGTTTCTATTTATAGTGTTTGTAGGTATATGGTCGATCATAAGGGGAATTATGATTTTTCTTATTCCTATGCAAATATATGCATGTCCACTTCCTTAGCCTACAAGAATTCGTGAATTCTAAGATTCATGAATGGACAAATACATTAGATCCATTCCATGCGTGAAGAGCCACCTAAAGGGGCTTCACTTGCCTATTCGATTTATACATGAATATGCCCATTCATGCATTTATTCAAACGGTGCAAGAAGGTACATTGCAAGGTGAATGAACGATTATATTCATATTTCACCAGGGGAGAATAATTTCAGCCATTCAAATTATATGAGAATACATGCACTACTTTGATACATGAATGGTATACATACGACATTAATATGGGTACAATGCACTTGAGGAAGGCTCCATTAATGCATACATGAATACCCAAGGGGGGAACATTTAGCCATGCATGCATTTGAGGGATTCATGGATCATTTTTGTTCATGTATGGCTTGTGTACATAAGCTTCTTTTATGGCCGAATTATGGCTATTCATCTACATTATTTGTTTTCCTATAAATAGCTGTTTTGTAAACATTTGAAGGTTAATCAATGAATGAACATTTTTATATCTTGAGATAAATCTCTTTTGTTCTTTGAGAACTTATAATCCCAAACTTATCAAGACTCGTTTCATGTAGCGTTCAAAACATCTGATGTTATCCCTTCCCTTCTAACCTATGTCCGAAGTGTGGCATCATCTTTATACCTTTGGTTCCTACATCAATATAGATAGCGAGTCAAGGTTTATTCTTCTTACCAAACTTTTCGAGTTCAAAATGACTTTGTAGAAACTACGTCTCATTGTCATATAACGTAAGTTTATTTCTAAGTTAGTTTCAAGTTCAAAAGTTACAAATTTTTATTTATTTTCGTGAGATTACATGTTTAGAAATGAGTGGTAAATTAAAATCGTGACCGTAAACTTAACATGAGCGAGGTTCAAGTCACTACTGCTTAGAAGAAATGAGCACAAATGGTTAGCGTGCATCCAATCGGTATCTTGAGGTAGACCTTGACATAGTTTAGTTAACCAAAAAGGCGTGGCTATTTGGGGTTGATGGTGAGTTAGCTTGAGCTCTTAAGGGAAAACGGAGGGAGCCCCTTGATTTCTTTTATACTATGTGCAATATTCCAGCCCACTGCTGGCTTACTTCAACTTTGGGGTTCAAAGGTGAGTCTTCGGGTAGGGGCCTAATTGAAAACACTGTTGACCCTACTATTTCCCTTGCAGGTTCTACTCAGTTCTTGCCCCCAACACCCTTGTTTTGAGCATGAGTCATATTGAGACCCTATTTAAAAGTGCAAAAAAAACTATGGATATGGTTGCTTCAAGTGCACGAGCTGGAAAGAGCAGCTGTAAGAGGTCAAGACCTGAAAGGGGGTCCTCCAGTGTCGTAGAAAGTAGTGGCATCAAGTTACCCCACCACTGACCTGGCAAGCAGCCGGTCTTTCTAGAGGGTGGATCCCCTGTTCCTCTATCAGTACCCAACTTAACATTCCCTTCATCTGTTTCTCCAGTACGTTCTTTGTCTCTACCTCCAATTCCTCCTGAGCCTCGTGTTGAGTCTGTCAATGTTGTAGACCTACCTGTTATCACCTCATCTCCCCATAGTTCCCCTATTGGTTCCATCACTTATACTCCCCCTTTAGGGGAAGTCCAGACCTTCCTTTCATCATGAAATCATCTCCACATGGGTCGATATTTGGAAACACAAAAATATATAGACTTTTTCATTACCTTTTGAGCTCTAATTCATGCAGTTTCTAGTAAATTTTGTCGAAATTCATAATTTAATTATAAAATAATTAATTTCCACTAAAATTATTAAAATATTGAATTTTAATTATTTTATAATAAATTTTCACAAATTTGGTTTATTTTCAAGAGTTCTGCCCAAAAGGTGAAAATTGGCTCTGCAGACAACTCGAAAGGGTTGAACAATTGGGGTAAATTTTCCATCAAGTGCACCAAGAGCAAGGCTGATTATTTTTCCATCCAAGGATGGTCCAAATAATGATTATTTTATTTACTTTATATTTAATTTTTGGATTAATTGGGTTAAAAATTAATATAAAGTTTGAAGGAGAAAGTGACCTAATAAGCTAAGTATAGAAGACCGATCCACCAAGCAATTGGGCAGCCCAAAACCAACCCTATAGTTTATCCAATTAGCTGATTTTTCTTATTTTTATACTTGCGATTCAACCCTTGAGATTTCCCTAAATGCTATTCAAACCCCTCCACTTTTTGTGCCTTTCATTTTTTGCCTCAATCTAAATATAACAAAGTTTGAAACATTCAAACTTTGCTTAATGCATTGCCGGCCAAACGAGATTGAATGGCTGAAAATTAGTTGCTATTTTTAGCATCCATTCCCACCTATAAATACCCCCTTCACGTATTCATTTGACACACCATTCATACCCACATATCTTTCTCTTTCATTTACTTTTCTCTCTTATTTTCCTTTCATTATTTTCCCTTTTTCTTGTTCATTCCCTTGCCGGTTTCCCTCTCAAAAAAGAGCTTTCATCCACCTTGGAATAGTAGTATTCAATTTTTTTATGGAGGCCTCGGTTCAATAGAATAAGGAGAGAAGAAGAGGAGCGCACTAGTCTAGCTTTAAAGAAATCTTGGATTTGCTTCCTAGTTCCCTCTCTTTAAATTTCTTATTTATGTTGTGATTATAAATATGAATAATTTTTGTGTTGTTTTTCTTGTTCTAATTAAAATGGCTTAAATTAATTCGTGTTAGACTGATTTCATTCTGTCAACTTGAATTATTAAAATGATGTTTGTGTTGTTATAGGCCTTGGTAAGTTGTTCAATTAAATAAAATCATGCTTATGTTATACTTGCATTATAAAATGTAAGGAAACGAATGAATTAATTTTTAAACATATTGAAATTTTAATTAATTGACACAATATTTAATTGGTGCATGTTTAACTTTCTAAGGTAGTTGAAGCTTAAATTAGCGACAGTATTAAACGATACATTAGCCTTGCATAACTTGGAAGATTATTGTGATTAAACTGTTTGAATATAGAAATATATTGTTACCTCACTTAATTTTACATGTGCTTATGAAGATTGATTGATTGTTTGAATTGACATTGATAAATGTTCAAGAGTTTGGTTAATTTAGTAAGTATGTAGGTGCAGTAGTTAACAATTTACCAAGCTACCGTGAAAATATTCATAACAACATGAACATGGGTATTGTAATTCTAAGTTAATGAATGTAATTGATCTAACACAATTATTTCATATTGATTAAAACTCATCGTTTTGAAACTTTGTATTGGAATTTTTACTTTTTATTTTTATTACTTAGTTAATTTTTAGTTTTTAAATCACTTCTTCGAAACAACATATTTTCCCAACACCAAATGTTTGATTTACATTTCATAAATAGTTTTCTTTCACAGTCCCCGTGGGTATGATAACTCGACATTTACTTGTTACTTTATTACTTGATACAATTGTGTACAATTGCATATTTCCGTCGTTCCAAGTTTTTGACGTCGCTGCCGGGGATTGTTTTAAAAGACACTATTTGTGAAATTGTTAATTTTTCATTTTGTTTTATTTTCTATTTAATTCTAATTGAATTATTTTTCTGTGATTGTTTCAAATGTTTATGAGTATTGATCGAAATATTGACTTACTCCCCTTAGACCCTGAAATCAAAATGACTTTTCAACAAAGAAGAATACAAACAGCTCAGAGAAGGGCCGAAGTGATGAACTTTGAAAATCAGAATCAAGGAAACGGAGCAAATCATGCTCAAAATCCTATCTTTATTGTTGATGATAGGGAAAGAGCTGTAAGATAGTATGTCGTGCCAACGTTTCATGAGCTTAATCTGAGTTTAGGAGACTCGAAATCAAGGCACAACAATTCGAGCTGAGGTCAGTCATGTTCCAGTTGCTATAGACAGTGTGCCAATTAAGTGTATTGTCTACCAAAGATTCTTACCTTCACTTAATATTGTTTATGGAGGTAAGCAAGTTTTACAAATTAGCTGGAGTACCCCGAAGATGCATTACGATTAAAGTTGTTCCCATATTCACTAAGGGACAGAGCTCGAGCCTGGTTGAACTCATTGCCACCAAATTCCATTATGACATGGCAAGAGTTAGTAGAACGATGCCTTATGAAGTACTTCCCACCTAGAAAGAATGCTAAGTTGAGGAATGAGATCACTACCTTCCAACAGACAGATGAAATGTCCTTATATGAGGTGTGGGAAAGGTTTAAAGAACTATTACAAAGATGCCCTCATCACGGAATCCTACACTGCATCCAATTAGAGACGTTCTGTAACGGTCTAAATGCTCACACAAGAATGGTAGTAAACGCTTATGCTAATGGTGCTCTCCTTTCTAAGTCTTATAACGAGGCTTATGAAATCATTGAGAGGATTGCCAACAACAATTATCAACGGCCAACCAATCAAGTAGTGTAAGGAAGAGGATTCGTTGGAGTACATGAAGTGGACTCTCTCACTTTACTTGCATCTCAGGTATCCTTGATATCCTCAATGCTTAAAAACTTTACTACTAATAGGTTTAATAATTTTGTAGCTCAGCCATCGAATCAATTTGAAAATGTAGCCTGTGTTTATTGTGGGGAAGGGCACTCGTTCGAAGAATGCCCATCAAACCCAGAATCTGTGTATTACATGGGTAACCAGAACAAGAACCAGAACTGAGGAAGGCAAAAACTGCAATCTAATTTTTATAACCCATTTTGGTGAAACCACCCTAATTTCTCTTAGAGTAACTAAGAGGCTAGACTCAGTAACACTTATGCACAACCTAGACTGACCCAGCCACCTGTATTTACCCAAGAAGTTTAGAAACAACCTCAAGATGAACCTTCCAATGGCTTAAAAACCCCATTGAAGGCATACATAGCAAAATATGATGCCTTAATCCAAATCCAAGCAACCACATTGAAAAACCTTCCAATGACTTAAAAAACCCATTGAAGGCATACATAGCAAAAAATAATGCCAGATTGCAACTGAACTCAGGAACCGACCATAAGGTGCTTTGCCTAGTGATACAGAGAACCCGAGAAATTTGGAGAAAGAGCATTGTAAAGCATTGACACTAAGGAGAAGAAAGACGATAGAGCCCAACATTGTTGAAGTTGAAGAAGAGCAAGTTGATGCTCAAGATAAAGTGGAAGTTCAACCAAGTTTTGAAATCCTAACTTCACCAGAACCAGAATCTGCAAAACTCTATAAGGTAACTTTTAAACCAGTAAATTCTGATAAACTAACATCCTCATTAGATGTAGAATTGCCACAAAAGATGAATCAACTAGTTCAAGTTAAGAATCCTCCACCACCCTACCCTGAAAGATTTCAGAAGCAGAAGTAAGAAGTCTAGTTCAAGAAATTCCTAGATGTACTCAAGCAATTTTGTATAAACATTCTATTGGTAGAAGTTCTTGTAACAACCCAAAATTTACCCTAGTCGGGAAGTGGTTTCGGGACCGCTAAACCGAGTCATAAAAATAATTAGCTGTCATATTTGATGCTTATTATATGTATATATGCATGTGTGAAAATTTCATATTTGAATTTTGATTAATTGTAGGTGAATTTTTGTAAATAGGACTTATGTGAGAAAATTTTGAAATATGATAGGTCAAAGCATAAGGATCTATTAGTGCATGTAAGAAAAAGGGGGGACTTGCATGTCAATTTCCCCCCCATTTAGTAGTGGCCGGCCATGAGCATGAGAGTGGACAAAATGTTATGGGGTGAAACATGTTGGAAACATGTTGTGTTAGTGTGTTATGGGAGAAAAAATATAATAAAGGGTTAGTAATAAAGAAATGAAAAGGGAGGGGTGATGAGAACAAAGTTGTCTCATCCATGTTCTTCCCCCCCATTGCCGTGACTTGAGAAGGAAAGAAAAAAAAGAAAGTGAAGCTAAGGCATTTGGTCATCTTCAAGTTGATTAAGAAGCTCTTGAAAATTCGGTGCCAAGGGGAAAGGTTTCTAAGAGGTTTGGCCATGCATGCAACTAGAATGAGGTATGTATTGAAGGATTCTTGAAAATCTATGCATGTTTGAGATGGTTAGTTTAAATTCTACTCATCCTATAGATTGGACTTAGGATTTTGAGGTTGAAGTTCGGCCAAGAAGCTTGAAACTCTTAGTAGATGTGTAATGTCATTAAAAGGGATAGTAATGTAGGATATGGTGAGTGGTTAATTGCTTTTAACTTGAAGGTTGAGGTTAAAATGGGTTAAGTGATTGCCGAATCTAATTTAGGGGTGGAGGATTGTGTTCATGTTATATTGGATAGGTAGAAGTTGTAATGAGGTTGAAATTGTTGAATTTGTTAGCTTGGTAACTAATGTAGTAATCGGCCATATGGGGTAAAATGGGATGTTCATTTTAGATGTTGTTTCATTTTTGAGAGACTTGGGTCAAGTATTCATGAGATGAAATTGTGTGACTAGATAAATTGAAGGTAATAATATAGTTGATGAATAGATATAGAAATACATATTCGGCCATCACTTAGGAACATAGGTGATGTTGAGTTAAGCTTTGCATATTCGGCCATATATATATATACACAAATATATGTAAGCCCATTCATGATACTACCTTAGGACTATGTATATATAACCGACAAAAGAATGGGAAAAACTAGCAAGGGTGAAGGCCGAATGAGCTATAGGTGGTGTGGATGATTTTTATACATGTGGGTGAGTGTGTATGCCATTTAGTTGGTGACATTCGACATTTCTTAATTAACATTAGAAAAGAGTGAATGAAATCGGCATGTGTGTTTGTGAAAATGCCGAATGTGAATTTGGATAATATTGAGTAATGTATGTGCTTTAAAATGATGGAATGGAGTGGATGCTTTAAATGTGTTATGAACAATTATGAGTTAAACTAAGGGTTGCTAAATTACCATTGTCATTGCCGAATATACAAACATACATATGCATGTGTAATTGAAGTATGAATGGTTAGCAAGATGGTTAAACTAGTTAAATTATTGATTTAGCTCAAGGAGCTAAAGGAGGTGAATCGAGCAAAGGCAAAGAAAAGGTTATTGAGTAGCCGAGTTGGAACCGTCTTACCCAACACGAGGTAAGTCATTAAGCATGTAGTGGGTAGTATTTTAAATGGTCATAATGTGTATGTATTGATGCTGATTGGGATGAATAAATATGCATATATATATGCATGTACGTATGTGATGATGAAATTGTTGAATGAAAGAGAAGAGGTAAGATGTAATGAGTTGTTGATCTCGGCACTAAACGTGCGGGATAACCATTTATGACCATGAGATTGGCGCTAAGTGCGCGGGATTAAATTGTACAGCACTAAGTGTGCGATTTGACTATGTTGCACTAAGTGTGCGAAATGAATATGATGCACTAAGTGTGCGAATTGACCATGCGGCACTAAGTGTGCGAGATGGACTATGTGGCACTAAGTGTGCGATTTGATTACGTAGCACTAAGTGTGCGAGTTGATTATATAGCACTGAGTGTACGGGCTCAATAAATATTCGTGAATCATTATGGACACTATGTGTGCGACATTATTGAGTCGATCGCGGACAGCGGATCGGGTAAGTGTCTCGAGTACGTGGCTAATAGGTGCTATGCTTATACTTGGTGTTGAGCTCGGTAAGTTCGAACCTATGTGACAAATATACTTGAAGTCACGTACATAAAATTTATCGTAGGATGGGTGAAAGGCCGTATAGTCGTTTGGTTGTAACGAAAATAAATCGATTTATGAAATTGCTTCAATGTCCTATTGATGAGTATATAGAATGTGAATGCATGAATTGATATGAAATTGAATTGATAAGTTGGAGGAACTATGGTATGGTTCGGTATGGATGGAGTAAATTGTCTCGGTCCATTTTGTTTCCTCTTGTGATAATGTTGTTGATAGATGGTAGTGCATTGCTTATGACTTACTGAGTTATAAACTCACTCGATGTTTCCTTGTCACCCACTATAGGTTGCTTGGACTCATCTATTTTTGCGGGGTCGGGCCGTCGTTGAAGTCATCACACCGGATAGCAAGTTTTGGTATTCTCTTCTTAGTGTGCTTAGAAGATCATTTTGGCATGTATAAGCTAGTATGTCGTGTTTGAATTATGGCATGTAAACTTTAAGCCATGCGAAAATGGCACGAATGTTCGATTGAGTTGGATCAAGGGTAGGCATGAAATGAACCTAGTTACTTTCATAACAGATGCTGGCAGCAGCAGTGTCATGAGATTGAAAAATCACTAAAAATAGTAGGAGTGGAATTAATTGATGAATAAATTATGTAATCGAAGCTCGATGAGTCTGCTTTCATGAGGAAGTAACGAAAAGATCATATGGGCAGTATATTAAGAGATAATCAGATTTTAGTGGGACAGGGCCAGAACGATTTCTGGATTCCCTGCTCCGACTTTGGAAATTCATTATAAATTAACCAGAGATAATTAGGGGTCGTACCATATATGTACAGATTCCTCTCTGAGTCTAGTTTTCATAGAAACAAACGGCAACAGTATTGAAGCCCCGTGCAGGGAGATATCCCAGTCGTAATGGGCAAAGGTCAGTGTAGTCGACCCCTGCAACTTTGGGGACTTTGACTAATAAACTGTACTAATTGGCCCAACCAAAAATTCTAGAAAAAAATAAATAGATGGGAACATGAGTCTAGTTTCTGAGAAAAATTACGAAACTGATTTTCGAGTTACGAAACTCAAGATATGATTTTTAAAGCGGCTAGTACACAGATTGGGCAGTGTCTGGAAAATAAATTTTGTAAGGGGTTAAAGCCAGTTAACACCTCGTGTTCGACTCCGGTGTCGGTTTCGGGTTCGGGGTGTTACATTTTATTGGTATCAGAGCTATGGTTTAGTCGGTTCTAGGACTACCATAGCACGTATGAGTCTAGCTATACATGCCATAATGTTAATGTTTAAAAGGGTGATGACTTCTGACGGTTGAAATGTTTTTGTCTTGATTAGTAAATGGATCCCGGTGAGGAAAGAACCTTAGCGGATGACGTTGAGAGCGTAGCGGCTGCTCCTGCACAAGGGACGCCGCCTGTTGAACCTCAGTCATCTGCGAATAATCAAGGTGAGGGGGCTAAACAAGCCTTCTTTACCATGATGAATGAGTGGGTCGCGCAATATGCCCGAACCAACCCGGCTGTCCAACAATTCCCGAATTTGAATAATCCACCCCAAGAGCCTGTAATGCCATCAGTCGCTGATCCTGTGAGGCTGAGTAAGCCACCTGTAGACTTGATTAGGAAGCGTGGGGCCGAGGAGTTCAAGGCCATAGTAACTGATGATGCCGAAAGGGCCGAGTTCTGGCTTGATAACACCATTCGGGTGTTCGATGAATTGTCATGCACACCCGATGAATGTCTAAAATGTGCTGTATCTTTGTTGCGAGACTCAGCCTACTATTGGTGGAGGACCTTGATTTCCATAGTCCCGAACGAGCGAGTAACTTGGGACTTCTTTCAAACGGAATTCCGGAAGAAATTTATTAGCCAACGGTTCATTGACCAGAAGCGTAAGGAGTTCTTGGAACTCAAGCAAGGCCGTATGACGGTATCTGAATACGAACATGAATTCGTAAGACTTAGTAGGTATGCCCGGGAGTGTGTAGCTGATGAGGTTGCTATGTGCAAAAGATTCGAGGAAGGATTGAATGAAGATTTAAAGCTACTAACGGGTATTTTGGAAATAAAGGAATTCGTAACACTAGTCAAACGAGCCTGCAAGGCGGAGGAACTTGGAAAGGAGAAGAGGAAGGCTGAATTTGAAGCTAGAGATTATCGTAAAAGATCGACGGGTAAAGCTCCGTTCTCAGCTGTAAAGAAGTTCAGGGAGGACATTAATAAGTCGAGGGCGACTGCGGGAATTTCCATCAGGGCAAGACCATCGATGGGCTCCCGAGCTACTTCGGTAGCTAGTGTGGGCAATAATCGTCACGAGAAACCTGAATGTCCCCAATGTGGAAGACGACACCTAGGTGAATGTTGGGGCAAGTCTACTAACAGGGCCTGTTACGGATGTGGTTCGAAGGACCACTTCATTAGAGATTGCACGGAGCTGGATGAGAAGAATAAGATTCAAGGTGTAAGACCTAGTGGAGTGACATCTAGAGGTAGACCACCGAGAATTTTTGGAGGCAGGGGTGGTAGTCAGAGGGGGGCTTCTGATACGGCCGATCGCGCCGAGAACCGTGCTCCTGCTAGAGCATATGCCATTCGCGCACGAGAGGAGGCATCCTCCCCCGACGTCATCACTGGTACCTTCACTCTCTTTGATACTAATGTGATTGCATTGATTGACCCTGGTTCTACTCATTCATATGTATGCGAAACCTTAGCAACCAGTAAGACTCTACCTGTTGAGTCTACTGAGCTCGTAATTCGAGTATCAAACCCTTTGGGTCAATGCGTACTTGTTGATAAAGTGTGTAAGAGATGCCCTCTAATAATCCGAGAATCCTGTTTTCCGGCCGATTTGATGCTTTTGCCGTTCGACGAGTTTGATGTTATTCTTGGTTTGGATTGGTTAACCGCGCATGATGCGGTTGTAAATTGCAAAAGCAAGACTATCGACTTGAGGTGCGCAAATAACGAAATAATCCGAGTTGAGTCTGCGGACTTAAGGGGGTTGCCAGCTGTAATATCAGCAATGTCGGCCCAGAAATATGTAAGGAAAGGGTGCGAAGCATACCTCGCGTATGTACTTGATGACAAGGAGTTAGAAAAGAAACCCGAATCGGTGCCGGTGGTCTGTGAATACCCGGATGTTTTTCCTGAAGAGTTACCGGGTTTGCCACCTGTTCGGGAGGTAGAGTTTGGTATTGAGCTTGTACCTGGAACTACGCCTATTTCAATCGCTCCATATCGTATGGCACTAACCGAGTTGAAAGAGTTGAAAGCTCAGTTGCAAGAATTGACGGATAGAGGTTTCGCTCGACCGAGTTTCTCACCTTGGGGTGCACCAGTATTGTTCGTGAAAAAGAAGGACGGAACCATGAGGTTGTGCATTGATTATCGTCAACTGAATAAAGTGACGATAAAGAATAAATATCCGTTGCCGCGTATTGATGATCTGTTCGATCAATTAAAGGGGGCATCGGTGTTTTCAAAGATAGATTTGAGATCGGGTTATTATCAGTTGCGGATTCGAGATTCGGACGTACCCAAAACTGCTTTCAGAACGAGGTACGGTCACTATGAGTTCTTAGTGATGCCGTTTGGGCTCACTAATGCCCCTGCGGTGTTTATGGATTTGATGAATCGGATCTTTAGGCCGTATTTGGATCGGTTCGTAGTTGTGTTTATTGATGACATCTTGGTCTATTCAAGAGATGAGACCGAACATGCTGAGCATCTGAGGCAAGTGTTGCAAATTTTGCGGGATAAGCAGTTATATGCTAAGTTCAGTAAGTGTGAGTTCTGGTTAAGAGAGGTTAGCTTCTTGGGTCATGTGGTATCCGCATCGGGTATTCGAGTTGACCCGAGCAAAATTTCAGCCATACTTAACTGGAAGCCTCCGAGAAATGTTACCGAAGTCCGGAGCTTTCTAGGGCTCGCCGGTTATTACCGACGATTTGTCAAAGGTTTCTCGATGATAGCCACACCAATGACGAAGCTACTTCAGAAGGATGTTAAGTTCGAATGGACGAAGAAATGTCAGAAAAGCTTCGATCAACTGAAAACTCATCTGACTGAAGCTCCAATTTTGGTACAACCCGAATCGGGTAAAGAGTTTGTCGTTTAGAGTGACGCATCCCTACTTGGGTTGGGTTGCGTATTGATGCAAGAAGGTCGAGTTGTGGCCTATGCGTCAAGACAATTGAAGCCACACGAGAGAAATTATCCGACCCATGATCTCGAACTAGCCGCCATTGTGTTTGCACTAAAAATATGGCGACATTATTTATTTGGCGAGAAGTGCCATGTGTTTTCGGATCACAAAAGTCTCAAATATTTGATGACTCAACGAGACTTGAATCTGCGACAAAGACGTTGGCTTGAGTTGTTGAAGGATTACGAGCTTGTCATTGATTACCACCCGGGAAAGGCTAATGTGGTTGCGGACGCCTTAAGCCGGAAATCACTGTTTGCTTTGCGAGCGAAGAATGTACACTTGTCTGTTCTACCTGACAATGTGTTAGCAGTTGAATTAAAAGCCAAACCATTATTGACTCATCAAATTCGTGAAGCTCAGAAAGTTGATGATGAATTGGGTGCAAAGCGAGCTGAGTGTGTTCCGAACAAGGGATCGGAGTTTCAGATTGATGATGATGGTTGTTTGAGGTTTAGAAGTCGTTTGTGCGTTCCAAGGAATTCGGAACTCATTCCGATGATACTGAACGAAGCCCATTGTAGCCGAATGTCAATTCACCCGGGGAGCACGAAAATGTACAACGACTTGAAACGTCGGTTTTGGTGGCATGGTATGAAGCGAGACATCTCCGACTTTGTTTCGAGATGTTTAATATGTCAACAAGTGAAAGTGGAACATCAAGTGCCTTCAGGATTACTTCAGCCGATCATGATACCCGAGTGGAAATGGGACCGAGTCACAATGGACTTTGTGTCCGGACTGCCATTGTCCGCAAGTAAGAAGGATGCGATTTGGGTTGTCGTTGATAGGCTGACTAAGTCGGCTCACTTTATCCCCGTACGTACGGATTTTTCATTGGATAAACTAGCCGAATTGTATGTTACTCAGATTGTGAGATTACATGGAGTACCTATTTCTATCGTGTCGGATAGAGATCCGAGATTCACTTCGCGATTTTGGAAGAAATTGCAAGAAGCTTTGGGTACCAAGCTGCATTTTAGCACCGCTTTTCACCCCCAAACCGATGGTCAAACCGAGCGGATAATTCAGATACTTGAGGATATGTTGAGATGTTGCATCCTCGAGTTCAGTAGTTCATGGGAACGGTATGTACCCTTGATTGAATTCGCTTACAACAATAGTTTTCAATCAAGTATTAAGATGGCACCTTACGAGGCTTTGTACGGTCGTAAATGTCGTACACCATTGTTTTGGACCGAGCTCGGTGAAAGTAAAATTTTCGGAGTTGATTTGATTAGAGATGCCGAACAGAAGGTAAAGGTAATCCGTGAAAGTCTGAAGGCAGCCACAGATCGTCAGAAATCGTATGCGGATCTGAAACGGAAGGACATTGAATATCAGGTGGGAGATAAAGTGTTCCTTAAAGTTTCGCCTTGGAAAAAGGTACTTAGGTTTGGCCGTAAGGGCAAGTTGAGCCCGAGATTCATTGGGCCGTACGAAATCTCCGAACGAGTGGGGCCAGTTGCGTTTAGATTGATTTTGCCCCCTGAGCTTGAAAAGATTCACGATGTCTTTCATGTTTCGATGCTTCGACGCTATCGATCTGATCCGTCGCATATAATTAGCCCATCAGAGGTTGAAATTCAAGCCGATATGAGTTATGAAGAAGAACCGATACGTATCTTAGCTCATGAGGTAAAGGAGTTGCGAAACAAAAGGGTTCCGTTAGTGAAGGTGTTATGGCTCAAACATGGGATTGAGGAAGCTACTTGGGAAACTGAGAGCTCGATGAAAGAACGATACCCAAACCTATTTACCGGTAAGATTTTCGGGGACGAAAATTTCTTAAGTGGGGGAGAGTTGTAACAACCCAAAATTTACCCTAGTCGGGAAGTGGTTTCGGGACCGCTAAACCGAGTCATAAAAATAATTAGCTGTCATATTTGATGCTTATTATATGTATATATGCATGTGTGAAAATTTCATATTTGAATTTTGATTAATTGTAGGTGAATTTTTGTAAATAGGACTTATGTGAGAAAATTTTGAAATATGATAGGTCAAAGCATAAGGATCTATTAGTGCATGTAAGAAAAAGGGGGGACTTGCATGTCAATTTCCCCCCCCCATTTAGTAGTGGCCGGCCATGAGCATGAGAGTGGACAAAATGTTATGGGGTGAAACATGTTGGAAACATGTTGTGTTAGTGTGTTATGGGAGAAAAAAATATAATAAAGGGTTAGTAATAAAGAAATGAAAAGGGAGGGGTGATGAGAACAAAGTTGTCTCATCCATGTTCTTCCCCCCCCATTGCCGTGACTTGAGAAGGAAAGAAAAAAAAGAAAGTGAAGCTAAGGCATTTGGTCATCTTCAAGTTGATTAAGAAGCTCTTGAAAATTCGGTGCCAAGGGGAAAGGTTTCTAAGAGGTTTGGCCATGCATGCAACTAGAATGAGGTATGTATTGAAGGATTCTTGAAAATCTATGCATGTTTGAGATGGTTAGTTTAAATTCTACTCATCCTATAGATTGGACTTAGGATTTTGAGGTTGAAGTTCGGCCAAGAAGCTTGAAACTCTTAGTAGATGTGTAATGTCATTAAAAGGGATAGTAATGTAGGATATGGTGAGTGGTTAATTGCTTTTAACTTGAAGGTTGAGGTTAAAATGGGTTAAGTGATTGCCGAATCTAATTTAGGGGTGGAGGATTGTGTTCATGTTATATTGGATAGGTAGAAGTTGTAATGAGGTTGAAATTGTTGAATTTGTTAGCTTGGTAACTAATGTAGTAATCGGCCATATGGGGTAAAATGGGATGTTCATTTTAGATGTTGTTTCATTTTTGAGAGACTTGGGTCAAGTATTCATGAGATGAAATTTTGTGACTAGATAAATTGAAGGTAATAATATAGTTGATGAATAGATATAGAAATACATATTCGGCCATCACTTAGGAACATAGGTGATGTTGAGTTAAGCTTTGCATATTCGGCCATATATATATATACACAAATATATGTAAGCCCATTCATGATACTACCTTAGGACTATGTATATATAACCGACAAAAGAATGGGAAAAACTAGCAAGGGTGAAGGCCGAATGAGCTATAGGTGGTGTGGATGATTTTATACATGTGGGTGAGTGTGTATGCCATTTAGTTGGTGACATTCGACATTTCTTAATTAACATTAGAAAAGAGTGAATGAAATCGGCATGTGTGTTTGTGAAAATGCCGAATGTGAATTTGGATAATATTGAGTAATGTATGTGCTTTAAAATGATGGAATGGAGTGGATGCTTTAAATGTGTTATGAACAATTATGAGTTAAACTAAGGGTTGCTAAATTACCATTGTCATTGCCGAATATACAAACATACATATGCATGTGTAATTGAAGTATGAATGGTTAGCAAGATGGTTAAACTAGTTAAATTATTGATTTAGCTCAAGGAGCTAAAGGAGGTGAATCGAGCAAAGGCAAAGAAAAGGTTATCGAGTAGCCGAGTTGGAACCGTCTTACCCAACACGAGGTAAGTCATTAAGCATGTAGTGGGTAGTATTTTAAATGGTCATAATGTGTATGTATTGATGCTGATTGGGATGAATAAATATGCATATATATATGCATGTACGTATGTGATGATGAAATTGTTGAATGAAAGAGAAGAGGTAAGATGTAATGAGTTGTTGATCTCGGCACTAAACGTGCGGGATAACCATTTATGACCATGAGATTGGCGCTAAGTGCACGGGATTAAATTGTACAGCACTAAGTGTGCGATTTGACTATGTTGCACTAAGTGTGCGAAATGAATATGATGCACTAAGTGTGCGAATTGACCATGCGGCACTAAGTGTGCGAGATGGACTATGTGGCACTAAGTGTGCGATTTGATTACGTAGCACTAAGTGTGCGAGTTGATTATATAGCACTGAGTGTACGGGCTCAATAAATATTCGTGAATCATTATGGACACTATGTGTGCGACATTATTGAGTCGATCGCGGACAGCGGATCGGGTAAGTGTCTCGAGTACGTGGCTAATAGGTGCTATGCTTATACTTGGTGTTGAGCTCGGTAAGTTCGAACCTATGTGACAAATATACTTGAAGTCACGTACATAAAATTTATCGTAGGATGGGTGAAAGGCCGTATAGTCGTTTGGTTGTAACGAAAATAAATCGATTTATGAAATTGCTTCAATGTCCTATTGATGAGTATATAGAATGTGAATGCATGAATTGATATGAAATTGAATTGATAAGTTGGAGGAACTATGGTATGGTTCGGTATGGATGGAGTAAATTGTCTCGCTCCGTTTTGTTTCCTCTTGTGATAATGTTGTTGATAGATGGTAGTGCATTGCTTATGACTTACTGAGTTATAAACTCACTCGATGTTTCCTTGTCACCCACTATAGGTTGCTTGGACTCATCTATTTTTGCGGGGTCGGGCCGTCGTTGAAGTCATCACACCGGATAGCAAGTTTTGGTATTCTCTTCTTAGTGTGCTTAGAAGATCATTTTGGCATGTATAAGCTAGTATGTCGTGTTTGAATTATGGCATGTAAACTTTAAGCCATGCGAAAATGGCACGAATGTTCGATTGAGTTGGATCAAGGGTAGGCATGAAATGAACCTAGTTACTTTCGTAACAGATGCTGGCAGCAGCAGTGTCATGAGATTGAAAAATCACTAAAAATAGTAGGAGTGGAATTAATTGATGAATAAATTATGTAATCGAAGCTCGATGAGTCTGCTTTCATGAGGAAGTAACGAAAAGATCATATGGGCAGTATATTAAGAGATAATCAGATTTTAGTGGGACAGGGCCAGAACGGTTTCTGGATTCCCTGCTCCGACTTTGGAAATTCATTATAAATTAAACAGAGATAATTAGGGGTCGTACCATATATGTACAGATTCCTCTCTGAGTCTAGTTTTCATAGAAACAAACGGCAACAGTATTGAAGCCCCGTGCAGGGAGATATCCCAGTCGTAATGGGCAAAGGTCAGTGTAGTCGACCCCTGCAACTTGGGGGACTTTGACTAATAAACTGTACTAATTGGCCCAACCAAAAATTCTAGAAAAAAATACATAGATGGGAACATGAGTCTAGTTTCTGGGAAAAATTACGAAACTGATTTTCGAGTTACGAAACTCAAGATATGATTTTTAAAGCGGCTAGTACACAGATTGGGCAGTGTCTGGAAAATAAATTTTGTAAGGGGATAAAGCCAGTTAACACCTCGTGTTCGACTCCAGTGTCGGTTTCGGGTTCGGGGTGTTACAGTTCTTGAGCATATGCCAAACTACGTCAAATTTATGAAAGATATCCTGTCTAAGTAATAAAGACTTGGAGAATTTGAGACGGTAGCCCTAACGAAGGAATGCAGTGCATACCTTCAAAATAAACTACCCCCAAAGATGAAGGACCTTGGATGTTGTACCATATCTTGCAACATTTGAGCAACTTATTGTAGTAAGACAGTATGTGATTTTGGTGCAAGCATCAACTTGATGCCCATGTCTATATTTAGAAAGTTAGGGATATGTGAAGTTAAAGCTACTATGGTTATGCTTCAGTTAGTAGATCGATCCTTAGCACATCCAAAAGGAAAAATCAAAGATGTATTGGCATGTTTAGACAAATTTATTTTTCCTACTGACTTTGTTATTTTAGACTTTGAAGTAGATAAAAAGGTACCTATCATCCTAGGAAGGCCTTTCCTAGCAAGTTGAAGGACCCTTATTGGTGTCCAGAAGGGTGAGCTTACTATACATGTTCGGGATGATTAGGTAACATTTAATGTTTTTAAGTCTATATAATTCCCCGACACAGTTGATGATTGTTCTACAGTATCTGAGTTAGAGGATTTAGCTGTAGTGGGAACTCAACTTTGTTAAGGACCCATTGGAACAAGTTTTGATGTCAGACCCTTCAAGTGGTGAAAAGGGGGGAAACTTAGCTTTACTAGAAGCTAACTATAAGAGATTTAATCAACAATCTTGTTTTGAATATTTGGAATTAGAAAATAGAGATCGTGTTCAACCAAAAGCATCAATCGAGGAGCCACCTAAATTAGAACTTTAGGTACTTCCCTCGCACCTAAAATATGTTTATTTAGGTAACGCTTTGACTTTGCATGTGATTGTTTCAACAGAGTTAGCTGAAGAGCAGGAAGAGAAACTTATTTCAGTGTTGAAACAATTCAAGAAGGCTATCAGATGGACCATAGCCAATATCCATGGTATTAGTCCATCTGTTTGCATGCATAAAATCATCCTAGAAGATGGCGAGAAATGGAAAATTGATGGAAAACGAAGACTGAACCCCATTATGAAGGACGATGTAAAGAAAGAGATCATAAAACTGTTACATACATGTATGATTTATCATATCTCAAACAGTTTATGGGTAAGTTTGATCTAGTTCATGCCAAATAAAAGACGCATTACAGTCATTGAGAATAAAAATAACAAATTACTATCAACCAAAATGATTACAGGATGGAGAATTTGCATAGATTATCAAAAATTGAACAAGGCGACTAAGAAATATCATTTTTCTTTGCCGTTCTTAGGCCAAATGCTGGATAGACTCGCGTGGTGAGACTATTACTATTTTCTTGATGGGTACTTAGGGTACAATCAGATCATAGTAGCTCCAGAGGATCAACACAAAACAACATTCACTTGCCCGTACAGTACAATTTCATTTAGACACATGTCATTTGGTTTATGTAATGCAACCGTTACATTTCAAAGATGTATGATGGCTATCTTCACTAACATGGTTGAGAAGTATTTGGAAGTTATTATGGATGATTTTTCAGTTTTTGGAGACACTTATGGTGGTTGCTTAGCCAATCTAGCCACTGTACTAAGACGGTGCAAAGAAACAAACCTTGTACTCAATTGGGAAAAGTGTTATTTCATGGTGCAAGAAGGTATTATTTTGGGGCACCAAATAACAAGATATGGAATCGAGGTAGATAAAACAAACGTATATGTTATTGAGAAAATCACACCTCTAACATTTGTAAAGGGTGTTAGGAGCTTTTTGGCACATGCCAGATTCTATCAAAGATTCATCAATGACTTTTCCAAAATTGCAAAAGCCTTATACAAATTATTGGAGAAGGACAGGATATTCAACTTTGATGAAGAATGCTTAAAAGCATTTAATGTTCTGAAGAATCGGTTAGTTTCGAGACCAATTATTGTCACACTAGATTGGGATTTGCCATTTGAGCTAATGTGTGACTCAAGTGATTTCGTGATAGGAGCTGTGATGGGCCAGCGAAGGAACAAATTTTTTCATCCCATCTACTACGCAAGTCGGCTCTGACGGGAGCTCAATTGAATTATACGGTAATTAAATATTTACTTGCCAAGAAAGATGCCAAGCCAAGATTGATCCAATGGGTACTTCTACTCCAAGAATTCAATCTAGAAATTTAAGATTGAAAAGGGGTAGAAAACCAAGTAGCAAATCACTTATCTAGATTGAAGCCACAATTAAGTTCATCTCTTGTACCCATGTAGGAGACATTTCCAGACGAGCAGATACTAAAGATAAATCATGTCCATAACACCCCTGGATTTGCAAATTTTGCTAACTATTTAGATTGTGGTTTGATGTCGATTGATAAGACATATCAATAGAAGAAAAATTTTCTTCACGATGTGAAGTACTATTTCTGGAAAGAACCATATTTGTTCAAAAAGCGCGCAGTTCAAATGATTAGGAGATGCATGGCAAAAAATGAGGTACATAAGATTTTATATCATTGTCACACAACTTTAAGTGGGCGACACTTCAGAGGTACATGTACTACGGGCAAAGTACTACAAGCTGGATTGTTTTGGCCAATTCTATTCAAAGATGAGTATGCCTACGTAAAGAGTTGTGATTGATGCCAAAAGGTTGGAAACATCACCAACAGAAATGAGATGCCCCGAGCAAACATCATTGAGGTAGAATTATTCAATGTTTGGGCTATTCCCTTATTTTGGTTACAAGTATATATTGGTAGCAGTAGACTACGTATCTAAGTAGGTTGAGACCGAGGCATATCCAACGAATGATTCTAAGGTTGTGAGAAGTTTCTACAAAAACATATATTCACAAGGTTTGGAACTCCTAGGGCTATCATCAGTGATGAGGGGTCCCATTTTGTGAACAAGGTGTTGAAATGGTTACTCGATAGACATGGAGTGAAGCACAAGGTTGCCACAGCTTACCATTTGTGGATGAATAGACAAGCTAGATTGGTGAATAAATAGATAAAAGGTATACTCGAGAAGGTAGTTTGTCCAAACTGACGAAACTAGTCTAAAAGACCAGATGATGCTTTATGGGCCTACAGGACAGCATACAAGACACCTTTAAGGATGTCTCCCTATCGGTTGGTCTTTGGGAAAACCTATCATTTGCCATTGGAATTAGAACATAAAGCTTACTGAGCTCTCCAACAGCTCAACTTGGATCCCAAGCTTGCTAAATAGAAATGGATGCTTCAACTTAATAACTTGGAAGAGTTCTGAATGTTCTCATACGAAAATGCCAAACTATACAAGGAGAGACTAAAAAGATGGCATGACAAGCAAATTCGAGTTTGGGAATTTGAAGTAGGTTAGCAAGTCTTGTTGTTCAATTCTAGATTAAGGTTTTTTATAGGTAAGTTAAAATCACGTTGCTCCTATCCATTCACTATTCATGAAGTCTTCCCATACGGGATTGTTGAACTTTAAGGTAAGGGAGGTAATTTCATAGTTAACGCTCAGTGCTTGAAACATTACTTGGGGATAAAATCAAGCGAGATAAAACCTTGTTCATTTATTCAGATATTTAAAAATTATTTCTCTTTTAAATAAATGACTTAGTCTATATTTTCTGGATTAGTATGTTAAAATAAATTCAGTGTAGGAGATTGGAACTTAAGCAGGAATACTTGTGACCCTTCCAATCTTTCTTGGGAATGGATTTTAACATAATCTTCGAAGAAAATATTTCCTAAGTGACACAATAAATTTTCAAATTTTCAAATAAAAGGGTCAATTTTGATCTAAGTTTTAGTTTGCAGATGAAATTTCAAATTATCTTCAAGTCCAGGGACTTAATTGAATAATTTGGAAAAATTGATTGTTCTTTTTGTAAATATTAAAATTAGCTGTCTTTTTCAATAAATATTTTAAAAATAGCTAAAATAAAAAAAATTAATTTCTTTTTAATAAATAAGACAATAACAACTAATATATATTATATAAAATATAATATATATTGATTGTTATTAACCTTGTATAGGATTAGAATTATTTATTATTTTAATTAAACATTTTATTCAAAAGTTTTATTTCTAATAAATAAGATAATATTAAGTAATATGTTAATATAGTTTATATTATATATTAATTTATATTGTTTTTAACTAAGATTAGGATTTATAGTATTTTAATATTATTTCATTCGATTCAGCCTTATGCCTATTTCACATGGGACCACAATTTCATTAGAACGAATGGTCTTGTTATAATCAATATTAACGACAAAGAACATTGATGTGGGAAAAATCATTCTAAGGGAAATTCAGAATTGTGCCGCTAGATGTTCTAGACCAGCATACTTTCCTTTTACGATAACAATTTTGTGCTTAAAAGCTAAAATTCTTACAAACGTGAAGAAAACAAATTATAGCCAAGGCACAATTACAGATTGAGACCTCTATCGAGTAGTTGGTGATTCTGTTCTACAGCAATGAGTTAAATCGAGCGAGGATCCCGAAGAAGAAGAAGAAGATCCCATAGAGATCAAACCAATGCAGTCAGCTGAACTCCCTGATAAGGCAGAACCAACAGAACCAATGACTGAACTTGACATGGTGACCTCAACATTCAGAACTCAGTCACCTCGCCCAGATCTTCGTGATGAGCTATCAAAGTTGATGGACATAATGCAACATATGCAGTGGCATAAACAAGCTTATTGGAGATATTAAAAAATACTGGATGACTCAATGCGAAGCAGTTTTACGAAAATATTCCATGACATGTTTATTTTTGTGCTTGAGTTTCTAGATTTTATATTAGAACTACAGAGTCCAATAAATATCAAAGAGGGAACAAAGTGATTCAAGCAAAAACAAGGACGATGGAGCAAAAGATGAGTCGAATTCTGAGGGATCTGCAAATAAATAAAAAAGATGGATCTTTACTTTATTTTCTTTTCTTTCTTAGGATATTTAAAGTTTTTAGGATTAGGTTCTTTTAGGATTTTAATTCTCGCATAATAAAATAAGAGATGGAAATCATAAATAAAATTGAACAAATTGTAAAATAAGAAGTGTGGCAATAGATATGTACTTGTCTAGGATTGGATTTACTTAGGGAAAGCTTGGTATTTAAGTAGTCAAACTTGACTCACCTCCTTTTCTAGAGTCCTACCTGGTGTACAATATCTATTCACTTCTATATTTTCATTCTCTCTATTGTTTTTAACAATGGAAAAATTGTTCATCTTAAGTAGGGGGAACCAAAAATTGAAGTTGTTTTTTTTTTGTCAAAGATATATTATTCTTATAATTATGATTAAGTTATATTTTGTTCAAAATTTTGAATTTTTGTTAATTATGCTAACTTCTAGTATAAATAAAGTTCTATTATCTCAATAATTGCTATGTTAGCTGAACTATGACATAATGTTACCATTAATAAAGTTTGTAAATCATACCATAAAGTTTCTTAATTCTTTAGGAGAGCTAGACATGCATAAAAGTTGAAGTCTCTAGAATTGACTTAGTAATTTCTTGAGCTGAAATCTTAGGAAGCATGGAATTTTGAAAATGACTTAGGAAAACTTTTTTTTGGACCATTTTAGCCTTTCAAACTAACCTTAATGAATATTGATCCCTTGGAACCCAACTTTGAGACTATATGGCCTTATTTTATTTGACCCTTTGTAATATGTAGCCATCACTACTCTCATAGTTATCTCTAAATTGTCCCAAACACTAGAGTTAGTCTATCCAGAATATTCTCTAAAAATAAGTTTGGGGGAGTTGAAAAGAGTATCAAATTCTCCACAAAGAAAAAAGAAAAAGAAAGCATATGTACTCAAAAGAAATAGATGTAAAAATGAGCATGTTAAAGCAAAATGAGTTAGTGTATCGAAAGTACTTATTCTGAAAGTCTTATGCAAGCTGAGTCTAGGGTTTTTATTTTAAAATTATCTATCTTTTACCTACCCCTAGCCCAACCACGTTACAACCTATTTAAAAGACCTTTCAATTAAGATTTCTGTGCTTCCTACATTAGTGGAGAGAAATTGCTAAGTTCAACATATGAAGACATAAGTTAAATTTAGTGATTGCAGTTTAGTCTTAAATAAGGGAATAAAAATTAATATTAGCATGTCTTATTAAGAAAACATTTAATCTATTCTTGCTAGCATGATAACAATTGAAAATAATTCAAACAATATGTATACTTGAGTTGCATAATTGCAAAATTCTTGTTCTTGAACATTATTACACTAAACTCATAATTGTGGGGGAAATGTATTCTAAAGACATTTTTTCAATGGTCATTTCAAGCACTTTCTCTTTTCAATTTGTGCATTACTCGGGATGAGCAATGAATTAAGGCTGGAGGTGTGGAAACACAAAAATATATAGACTTTTTCAGCATCTTTTAAACTCTAATTCATGCAGTTTCGTAGTAAAATTTGTCGAAATTCATACTTTTATTATAAAATAATTAATTTTCACTTAAATTATTAATATATTTAATTTTAATTATTTGTATAATAAATTTTCACAAATTTGGTTTATTTTCGACAGTTTTGAACAAAATGTGAAAATTGGCTCCGTAGACACCTTGAAAGGCTTGAACTGTTGGGGTAATTTTTGCGTCAAGTTCACCCAGAGCAAGACTGCTTCTTTTATTTAATTTTTATCCAAAAATTAATTGAGTTAAAAATTAATATAACGCCTAAAGGAGAGTGGCCTAGTATGCTAAGTATAGAAGACTGATCCGCCAAGCAATTGGCCAGCCCAAAACCGACCCTATATCTGATCGAATCAGCTGATATTTGCTGATTTTTATACTTGCAGTTCAGCCCTTGAGCTTTCCCTAAATGCTACTCAAACCCCTCCACCTTTTGTACCTTTCATTTTTTGCCTTAAGCTAAATATAGCAAAGTTTGAAACATTCAAACTTTGCTTAATGCATGGCCTACCAAGGGAGCTTAAATGGCTGAAAATTATTTGCTATTTTTAGTAGACATTCCCACCTATAAATATCTCCTTCACATATTCATTTGACACACCTTTCATTCCCACACATCTCTCTCTTTCACTTACTTTTCTCTCTTTTTTCCCTTTTTTCCCTTTTTCTTGTCCATTCCCTTGCCAATTTCCCTCTTGAAAAAGAGCATTCATCCACCTTGGAATAGAAACATTGAATTTTTTGTGGAGTCCTTGATTCAACAGAATGAGAAGAGAAGAAGAGGAGCGCACTAGTCTGGCTTCAAAGAAATCCTGGATTTGCTTCCTAGCTCCCTTCTCTTTAAATTTCTTTTTTACTTTGTGATTATGAATATGAATAACTATTTTGTTGTTGTTCTTGTTCTAATTAACATGGCTTAAATTAATTCGTGTTAGATTGATTTCATCCTGTCCACTTGAATTATTAAAATCATGTTTGTGTTGTTATAGGCCTTGGAAAGTTGTTCAATTAAATAAAATCATGCGTATGTTATACTTGCATTATAAAATGTAAGGAAACAAATGAATTAATTATTAAATGTAGTGAAATTATAATTAATTGACACAATATTTAATTGGTGCATGTTTAATCTTCTAATTAAATTAATGACGGTATTAAACGATACATTAGCCTTGCATAACTTGAAAGATTATTGTGATTAAACTGTTTCAAAATAAAAATATAGTGTTACCCCACATAATCTTATATGTGCTTATGAAGATTGATTAATTGTTTGAATCGACATTGAGAAATGTTCAAGAGATTAATTAATTTAGTAAGTATGTATGTGTAATAGTTAACAAATTACCAAGCTGCCGTGAAAATATTCTTAACAACACGAAGATGGGTTTAGTAATTCTAAGTTAAGGAATGTAATTGATCTAACATAATTATGTCACATTGATTAAAACTCATCTTTTTGAAACCGTGCATTGGAATTTTTAATTTTTATTTTCATTACTTAGTTAATTTTTAGTTTTTAAATCACTTTTTTGAAACAACATAATCTCCTATCACCAAAGTGTTTGATTTACATTTCATAAATATTTTTCTTTCACAGTTTCTGTGGGTACGATAACTAAACATTTACTTGTCACTTTATTACTTGATACGATTGTGTACACTTGCGTATTTCCATCATTCTAGTATCTATTTTCTCCTATTGTAGTCGAACACATTTACGATGAGGAGCTGTCCCTAGAACTGGAGGAGTTAGCCTACCCTTCCTCCCCCTCTTTTGGATTTCATAAACCGAATCACCACGAGCTATTGGGTTCTTGTTCCATGTTATCGACAGAAAGTGGGCTTGTGAACTAAGCCCTCCTACAAGCTTATGTTGAATAAAGGCCCTTCTTTTTAGTGAGCAATCTCTTGCCCAGCTTCGCCAGTCACATAAGGCTTTTGTCCAACAGATCGCTGAGCTCACTGAATCTATCTCCGTCTTGGAGACCGAGTACCAATTCATCGCCTAGTTGGAGACTTGCGAGCAACAATACCTTACCAATATGGAGCACATCCAAAAGGAGAATGATAAGGCATTGGCAAAGTACAAGGTGGATACCCAGTAGGGGATTCAAGATTTTCTACCTAGGCTAAGGCCTAATATGTACTGCACACACAAGTTGTTGCCAGTCCCTTTGACCTAAGTCAAGTAGACTTTGGTTGCCTATACCAATTTACCAACGCCGACCTCAACTTTAATGTTTATAGCCCTTCAAGAGCAAGTTGGGAAGAATTTGAAAGGGAATGGAGGGAGTCTTGAAAATTCTTTTATAATCGAAACATGAATGTATCCAATATTGATTCTCCAAGAGAGTCCGCTCCAAGGGAAAATTGAAATGCTCATATGTTTTGTAATAGTTTCCCTAGACATTTAATGGAAATTTATTTCTTTTGGTTTCTCTCCC
The DNA here is from genome assembly GCF_007990345.1 of Gossypium hirsutum. Lineage (NCBI taxonomy): Eukaryota > Viridiplantae > Streptophyta > Magnoliopsida > Malvales > Malvaceae > Gossypium > Gossypium hirsutum. The sequence goes on from NC_053439.1 coordinate 24,736,908, forward strand.
TATTGTTCATGCTTTGTCTCAATTTTTTTCCTTTGACTATGATATGCCTAATACTGGCCTTCATAATCCATACAACTGCATTCATTTCTCTAATATTCATTAGTCTCATATAATAACCTGAGGGACCTAACCAAACCTATCGTAACATGCTTATAGAGCTATACTTACCTTCCTACATCTAGAGGATCAACTAAACTGAAGCTTTGGTACCACTAAATTTGTAACACTTATACCTGACTCACTCTCTGAGTTCAGGTCTTGGATGATACAAATCCTGAATAACTGACTAACACATTTGAATTATGTTATCGAATAATTTAGAATATACCATACTCTATACTAGCATATACATCTTTTAAAAGTGTTGCTTGCAACTTCATTTAAAACTTTGACAAAAGTTTTATTGCTCAACTAAAATCTCGAGGAAAAACCTCTAGGAGCACCCTTCTATACGAATGTTATGACTCCCATTGACTTTTTCTTTAGGTTGGCAAATTCTAGCTCAGTTCTGTGCTTGATATCCAAGTGAAAGCTTTATCCTACAATAAAGGAGACTGTTGGTAAGTTTGATAGAACTTAGTGAGTTTCTGTGTGATGACCATATAACAAAAATTAAACTTAAAGAATATAATACTAAAAGATAATTTTCCACTCCCCGGTCTGTTAGAGTATGCCCAAAGATCAATCATGAGATGGTTGTAATAACATACTTGATTTATCATGTTTATTAATATAAGGTGTTACCATTATTATTTAAGTTTCTTTTCTATGTGTACAAATAAATTGTTTTATAATAATGTTCTGAGAATAATATGATTATACTTAAAAGATCCTTAGTCAAGTATTATTGTTGGATAGGACAACGATAATGCATTAAGACTAACATGCAGTTGATTGATGATAAAGAGTTGTCATTGATATGGAATGTCAGAATCGATGCATGAATATGTTTGTTAGAGAACAACATATTGGACTGACCCATTATGAGTATGTTTCTTGGATTATTATGTAATTGTCAGGGATTAATATGTATATGATCCTCAGACTTGAGATCATCATAATCCCAACATCGTGAGTAGTATATCTTGATACAGTCAAACGTACACCGTAACTGGTTGTTCTATAAAGGCTGATGTTGGATATACCACAATCGATGTTGAGGGATATGGTTGGTCGATATAGAATAAGTCCCTCCTACATAATGGGAGTAATATCTTAGGCCACTTGATTAAGTGAGACTAGAAATGCATGGCCATGCTCAAATAAGTTGATATGAGATGTCATACTTATTTGTATATCGTAGTCTGCTTAAGATATCAAGGAACATGGACTGGACTATGCAAGTGTGACTATTCCATGACTTGTGTCCAATCCAGAGATAAAGGACTTAAGGATTATTGCATAAAAGGTTAATCATAAAAAGGTTCTGTCGAATCATGATCTCTTGTGACTTAGGTAGCAATGATACATTGCTAGATGCCATTCATTGTTTGTAAAATTGGAATCGTTCTAGTATTATTGCTAACATTACAGGAACCTACAGGGTCACACCCTATAGTTGAAATGAACGGAATAAGCCATAGTTGGTATTATTTTTGGGGGTCGTTTAAATTAAATTAATTATAGAATTAATTTAATTCGATAATCAAATTTCCAACACATTATGTACAAGGTTGTTGTACGCATAATGAGGACATGAATTTGGTTAGCATATGATTTCAAATAAATATATGGTTTACCGAAATTATATTATAATTAATGTAATTATAATTTTTTGGTTTAAAATATTATTATATTTATTTAATTCCTAAAAACCCCTAAAAATAAAAGATTTATAAGGATCCTGTTTTTCTTTTGCTTGGGTCTAACAACCGTCAAAGAAAAATCACTTTAAAACTGTTTTGGGGATTTCTTCCGTTCGTAGTCAACTGGGTGGATTACGTAGAGGCCGGGATCATGATAGATTACAGCTTGGTTTGACAATAGATCAGACTACTCGTTGTTGAGGCATTGCTATCTACTTTAAATAAACATTAGGTAATTTCGCAACCTTTTCACCCCGATTCGTTCCTCACACTTGGATTCGTGGTTGGGATCGCCGAATTATTTTTTTTCACTGCGCCATAGGGGTGCCAGTGATCCAACATAGTCACCCTTGGCCATTAACAGATTATATAAATGTGGTTTATGTCTTCCCTTTTTTTTCCCGATGCCCATTGCTGACCGACTCCTTCTTAATCTATAGCATAGACAAATTCTTTTTGAGGTAAAGGTTCAAAAGGAATATAAACCTGAACACACCTCATCCAAGTTCTTTTATCCCCCCTTACCACCTTGGATGGTAGATCCCATGTCAGCCATGTAACACCCCAAACCCAGTCTAAACGTTATGACCGAATCTGGCGATGTCACATTGTAACACCCCTTACTCGTATTCGACATCAGAATAGGGTACGAGGCATTACTAGGAATACATTTGCATACGTATTAAACCAAGTTACAAAATTTCATCCGAATTAAAACTTTTAAATTAGTAACGTGCTTTTATAATTCTTTACAACATATCCTCGAAATATTATATTCATAACAAATAGGGCCTACGAGACCTGATATTTACTCATGTAATTAAAAGCTTCATTTCCATTTCATTCAATTCACAATTACCCATGTTCACAATTCAGATCAATTTCTCAACCCAATATATATATTTCAATCATCTAAGAATATAATTCAAGTTACACGAACTTACCAGGCTAAATTGCAGAAATACCAAAATTCAGGGACATTTTTGTAATTTTCTATTTTCCTCGAATTTCCTCCCAATCTTGATATAAATTAATATTTCATTCAATTTAGTAATTTAAACAATAAAACAATTCATTTTATGCAATTTGGTCGCTTTTTGACATTTTTACCAATTTACCCTTAAAATATTACTTTTATTCAATTTAGTCCTTGAACCTAAAACATGCAAATTGGCCATTTTTAATGAGAACTCATGCTAGTTGAATAATCATTTATTTTCCTCCTCCTCCTCTCCATTCCACATCCTTAATGTATAATATGCTTATATGTAACATTATCTATAATTCCACCATTTATTTATATATTAATTCAAAGCTATCCACTTGAGTCATAGCCACTAAATTATTTATATCTTGAGCTACGGAACTTTAAATTAAGATCCTATAAATTCCTATGAAACTAGACTCACATATCTTCTTACCATAAGATTTTCAGAATTTTTGGTTTAGCCAATAAGTACAGTTTATTCTTTAAAGTTTCCCCTGTTTCACTGTTTGACAGTTCTGACCCCTCTTCACTAAAAATTAATTATATCTTTGTAAAGAATTTTGATGATGTTTCAGTTTGTTTCTATTGAAAATAGACTCATTCAGGATTTTAAATATATAAATTTAAGTCTCTAATTATTTTTATTCAATTTTTTATGTTTTTCCAAAGTCAGAATAGGGGAACCCGAATTCATTCTGACCTTGTCTCAAAAAATTTATTATATCTCATGATTTACAATTTCATTACTTACACCGTTTCTTCTATGAGAAACTATACTTAATAATCTTTAATTCCATATTTTTTTCATTCTCTAATTTGATTTCCACAATTTATGGTAATTTTTCAAATTTAACCTACTGCTGCTGTCCAAAACTATTTTAGTGCAAGATGTTGATTACTAAGTTTATAACTCCCTAATTCCCTTTCTCTATAATACTTCCCCTCATTTTCACTTATTTCCCTTCACTAATATATCAAGAACATAAGAACTTATTTAATAAAACTCTACTATAACATCATTTTCATGCTTTTTCAACAATAACAAACTTTAAAACATATTGAAATCTTGATGTTCTTACCTTGTGCTATTGATTTCAATCTTTAACTTGATTTTCTCTCTCCTCCAGCTTCTATTTATTGAATCTAACTTGACATTCTATCTCCCCATTGTCTCCTTATTATTTTTCTCTCTTGGAAGCTATGGAAATTCTTTTGATTTCTAGGTGAAAATAGTGAATTTTTGGTGAAAGGACCAAATTGTAAAGAAAGCAAAAATTTTCTTTCTTCTCTTCTCTTCTAACGTTGGTTGCATGGAAAGATGATAATTTTTTTCATCATCTTTCCTCCCTTTTATATTAATCATTTAGTAATAAAATAATACTAAAAATCTTAATAAACTATTAATTAAATAACATTTATCTAATTAATTAATTAAAAATATCACAAACATCATCATTACCTTCTAGAATTCTCTCTCTCTATTTAACCATTTTGCCCTTTATAATCTTTTGAAATTCCATCCTTGAGTCATCACTTAATTTGGTAAAATTGCAATTTAGTCCCTCAAAATTCTTCACTTTTTCAATTTGGTCCTAATTCATCCATTTTTCTTAGTTTCTAGATTATTCCACCATTAAAATATTTACACTACTGTCCTTCAACTTTTTTGTATTTACACTTTAACCCCTCAAATTTTGAGTATTTACTCTTGGGCAACAAAACTTTTCTCACTTTTGCAATTTAATCCTTTCTAGAATTAATATGCGATAATATACTTCCGAATGTTGACATAACTCAATATTACCCTTTTTATCACTTTATTTCCTTATTTTACTATATCAAGGATATTATCTTACTTTCTTACTATAGTAATTTTCGGGGTATTACAGGTCATTGGCTATCTGACATTAACTTCTAGGGTTCCAAATCCTTATCCTCCCTATCTCCTATCAGACTGACTGCCCTTGATAAATCCTTGGTGGATTCCTTCCCTTGCCAGTCCAAATGACTTCGCCCTGCCCATGGACCCCTAAGTTTTGCTCCTTCATTAACTACATCCTCTTGTTCAATAAGCCTTAGATTCAATTTCTTTTGGTGATCTTTACCGAGTCAATCACCAAGCTATAGCTTTCACTCTTTTATCCCAAACTAAATGTTCGGGCAAAAGTTCCCAAGTCTTCTGTCCTGGCAAATTATCTTGTGTCTATTGTCCCGACAGATTATCTATGATACTATAGTGTCTTCCAACAATGGTCTTACACGATATAACCCCGTGTTTACTGTCTCGTTGGACTCTCTATGCTGCCATAGTTGAGCTATGGACTTACACAATATACCCTATTTTAATGTGTAATGGCCCAAATTTAAGGTTATCGAAATAGTGGTTTCGTAACCACAAATCTGATTTAAAGAGAAATTATTAATAATTTTTTATGATTTATCGAGTGATTAGATATAAGTATTAGAGTATTGATAAGAAATTTTATTGATTGCATGCCTAAATTGCCTATTAGGACT